>NW_027202748.1:0-162366 GCF_024711535.1 Dipodomys merriami | reverse complement strand
GGTTATACTGTGGGGGAGGGACATACAAAGCAACAAAGAAATAATCTCATAAATGCGTTAGAAACAAAATGCATGAAAGAAAAAAACATTTAAATACATATCTTAGGGTTCATTTTCCTAACATCACCTTATCTGAAATTTTCTGCTTGATTCATACATATACGAGATATTGCAAATTAGGGAAACCATGGGACCTGTTTCTTTGGTCTTGGCTTACTTCACTTAATATAATTTTTTCCAAGTCTTTCCATTTCCTAAAAAATGGGGCAATGCCATTCTTTCTGATGGAGGTATAGAATTCCATTGTGTATATATACCATATTTTCTTGATCCATTCATCTACTGAGGGGCATCTGGGTTGGTTCCATATCTTAGCTCACCAACAACGAAGTAAGGTTCCCTTCTGTCCACATCCACTCCAACATCGATTGTTATTAGAGTTCTTGATTTTTGCCATTCTAACTGGTTTGAGGTGGTATCTTAATGTAGTTTTGATTTGCATTTCTTTTATGGCTAGGGCGGTTGAGCATTTCTTCATGTGTCTATTGGCCATCCTTCTTTCTTCTTCAGAGAAGTTTCTCTTTAAGTCTTTAGCCCACTTATTTATAGGGCATTTGTTTCTTTGAGGATTTGTTGTAGGGGGATTTAATTTTTTGAGTTCCAAGTATATTTTAGATATGAGACCCTTGTCCGTTGTATGGCTAGTGAAGATCTTCTCCCAATCCTTAGGCTTTCTATTGATCTTGCTAGCTATGTCCTTTGCCATGCAGAAGCTCTGCAACTTCATGCAATCCCATTTGTCCAACCTTTCTTTGATTTATTTTGTTTCCGGGTCTCTATTAACAAAATTTCGGACTGCGCCAAGGAAACCTAGGGTTTCTCCTATTCCATCCTGTAAAGTTTTCAGAGTGTCTGCTTTGACTTCAAGGTCTTTGATCCATTTGGAGTTGATTCTGGTGCAGGGTGATATATAAGGATCTAGCTTAACTTTGTACAAGTAGTTAACCAATTTTGCCAGCACCATTTACTGAAGAGGCTGTCTTTCTTCCATTCTATTTTTTTAGCTCCCTTATCAAAGATTAGATGGCTATAGGTCTGTAAGTTAATTTCTGGGTTTTCAATACTATTCCATTGGTCCTGAGGTCTTTTCTTGTGCCAATACCAAGCTGTTTTGATTACTATGGCTTTATAGTAGAGTTTGAAGTTTGGTATTGATATTCCTCCAGCAGTGTTCTTTCCGTTGAGGAGCATTTTTGCTATTGGGGGTCTTTTATTGTTCCATATGAATTTTTGGATTGCCTCTTCTATTTCCTTGAAGAATGAGGGTGGAATTTTGATAGGTATCGCATTGAATTTGTAGATAGCCTTGGGAAGTATTGCCATTTTTACGATGTTAATCTTGCCAATCCAGGAGCATGGGAGATTTTCCCATTTTTTAAAGTTCTGTTTTGATTTCCTTTTTCAAGCTTTTAAAGTTTTCATCATCGAGGTCTTTCACTTCTTTGGTTAAGTTAATTCCTAGGTATTTTATTTTTTGTGGCGCTATTACAAATAGAGTTGCTTTCCTAATTTCAGCCACACTTTTCTTATTGTTGGCATACAGAAAAGCCATTGATTTTTGGGGGTTAATTTTATACCCTGCTACTTTGCCAAAGTTTTGAATCAGCTTGAGTAATTTGGGAGTGGAGTGTATGGGATTCTTTATGTACAAGATTATGTCATCTACAAAGAGAGATACTTTTATTTCTTCCTTTCCTATTTGGATCCCCTTTATGTTTGCATCTTGTCTTATTGCTGTAGCTAGGCATTCTAATACTAGATTGAAGAGAAGTGGAGAGAGTGGACATCCTTGTCTTGTTCCTGAGTTAAGAGGGAATGGCTTTTTTTTTTCACCATTAAATACAATTTTCTCCTTTCTCCTTCACAAATTAAACCATCAAATACAGTGAAACCAGGTGTTATACCATGAGGGAAGGCCATACCAAGCAACAAACAAATCACCTTATAAATATGTTAGAAACAATTGCATGAAAGCAAAAATATTTGAATCCTTATCTTGGAGTTCCTTTCACCTAACATCAATTTATCTGACCTTTCCTGCTTGTCTCAGACATATACTAGTTATTGCAAACAAGGGAAATCATGGGCCCTATGTTTTTTTGGGCCTGGCTTTCTTCACTTAATATAATTTTTTCCAAGTCTTTCCTGCCACAGCACACCACCAGCTACAGACCTCGTGAGTAACCCAACTGGGTCTAATCTCTGGGGGTGGCAATTCCATGTGGAATCCCAAAGCCCTCTGACCCAAATCCACTTCCAAAAGAAGGGATCATACCAGCACAAAACACGGCCATAAGCTTTGTTCCTAAGGCTGGTGTGGCTACCTGGAAAAGCCTGGGACGCAGCTGCAGGCCTATGATAGCAGTCTACAAACCTGAAACCCCCAAAACTCCCTGCCACCAGACCTGAGAGTGTGACTCTAGATAACAGGCACCCTCTCCTATCAAAAGGCCATCTACTCCCAACCAAGCCACAAGGAAAGTTGACTACAGCAAGACATACAATGTTCTATCAGGAATCTGCTCTGAGATCTATGGGGAGACTAAAGCTCCCCTAAAGAACTCCCCAAAAAACAATTCTTCAGTTTTTATTCTTGTTTTTTTTGTTTTGTTAGGCTTTATGTCTGATCTTTTGTTGGTTGTTTTTATTTCTACGTATTATTTAAGTGTACGATTTAAGTGTATTGTGATTTAGGATTTGCTATTTCTCTTAAAGCTTCTATTTTTCATTATTATTTGGTTTCTTCTTCCACTTTCTGATCTAATTTGTCAGATTTTTATTCTTTATTTTCTTCTAACTCTCCCTTTCTCCTCTCTCTCCACATTATACTAATACTCCATCAGAGCTACCCTGCCTAGTTCTATACACAAAGTAAGGCCTCCTTCTACGTGTGTAAACAATAATTACAGGAGTTAACTTAGATTAAGCGACTCTCTAATAATATTTGAAAAATCTTTCTCTAATCTCAGCAACTTTCCAAATACACTTCTTTTTCTTACCTTCATCTCGATCTCTAAGCTACTCCCTACATAACGTTTCTTCAAATTCTTTTCCACCTCTGACACTTGATAACAAGGTCTTTATTCTCATTGTACTACATACATATACCCCTCCCCCAAGCTGTTCTTATCCCTCTACTATCATTATACCCAAGTTCTTTTCTGAACTTGAAATCATATCTCTCCAATCCTAACCCTTCAATTCTCCATCTGCTCCAGCCCACTGATTCCTAACGGTTAATATATGAACCAACTTACATTTGGTTCTATATTTGACCACAAAATTGGTTCCATTTGACTATTTTGAGTACAAGGGGACCATCTTGTTAACTCTAAGGAGCAGAGTACTTATCACCCAAACCCAGGATGTCACAAGTTGCAACTATACATAATCTTGACCCTGAAGCCACAATATCCCTCTCCAAGCAAAGAAAAAGAGAGCTAAATAGGAAAACACTTACACATAACTTTGAAACCTTAAGATCTATATATGTACATGACACTGGGTTGGCTCCGCTCCCCCTCCCCCATAAAAAGACTGTCCTACTGTCATACCAATGTGATTCTTGTCTCCAAATGGGTAGAACCAACTGCAGAAACACAAGGAATATGGCCAATCAAAAACCTCAAAACTATCTCCACACAAACAAGCTACAGAACAGTCCCAGAATAACCTAGAGGATAATGTTCATGATAGATTAACTGCAAGGCTAGTAAACCTGCTGAATGAAAAATTGGATACCCTGAATAGGTTATTCTGAGAGTGTGATGAGGCCAACCAGAAGCTAATAGATGACTTCATAGCCTCCAGAAATAAAAAGATAAAGGAACTCCAGCAGAGGAATAAAGAAGCTAATGAAAAGATAAGGACCCAGATTAAGGAGTGGAAAGAAAAGTCTGGCAACCAATGCCAGAAGGTAAGGCAATCTATTCAAGACTTAAAAGAAAACTTTAATAAGGAGTTGGCCACCATTAAGAAAGAACAGCAATAAGAAGGGTGATAGAAAGTGAAGTAAAATGTCTTCAAAGAAAAATGGAGGAGGCTGAAGAAAGAATGTTGGATGCTGAGGACAGTTTAGACCAGACATTCCATTGTGACATCACAAACTCTCCAGTGTGACATATCATTGTCATTATGACACCATAAGCTCAATTTGACATCACAATATGACAATGACATCATAGCATTATGACATGACATTGTCACTGTGGCATCATATACAAATTGTGAATGCCTATTCTGGGATTGATTTCTATTTCAAATATGTCATATGGGTTGATAACAGAAACCCATTGTGACCTCATAGCCATTGTGAGATCACAATCCATTTGTCACATCACATTGCCATATTGATATTACTAACATACTGTGACTTCACAAAAATGTTTTGTCTTATAAATTTTGTAACGTCACCATTTTGATATCTGAGGCACTTTGTGAGCACACAAATTGTTTTCGACCTCATAATTTTTAAGGTATGACATGTGATATCAGAAATCCACTGTGACATGACCCTTGTGTCATTATACTGCCAGACGTCATGACCGCAATATCACATTTTGACACCACCAACCTCTTAGTACTTCATCAATGTTGTGACAACAAATAACTTTGGAGACATCACAGTCCCTGTGTGAACTCATATACTCATTTTGAACAAATGAGAATTGAGTTCCAGCATTCCATTTTGACATCACCAACCCACTGAGACAACACAAAGTATTGTGACATTAACACTAGTATGGCATTCTGAAATAATTGTGACATCAAACATTATTTTGAAATGATATTGTGACATCACTATGCCATCATGATATCACTGTCCCATTGTGTTTTCAAAAATCTAGTATGAGCTCATAACATTTTAGAAAATTCTTGCTGTTTGGGACTTCAAGCTCCTTCTGTGAATGTCTATTTTTACTGTAAACTACTATCAATTAAATTTGGACCTATTTTTTAAATTTTATTTTATTTTATTTGAGAACATACTGTACAGAGGGGTTACAATTACATGGGCAGGATAATGCATACATTTCTTACCAAGCATTGCAGCCTCCTCCTTTGTTTACCCTTCACCTCCCTTCCCATCCTCCCCCCTCCCCCCCAACCAATCATACCCCCCTCCCCCCACACACACCGACATTGTAAAGCTGGTTTGACATGACTACTTCTCATTGTTGCAACAGGTCCACCTGAATCCTTAAACGACTTGTTTGTTCCCATCTCCTCCACATGTTATACTGACATCAAATATAGTGAAAGTGGGGGGTTACACTGTGGGAGAGGGACATACAAAGCAACAAAGAAATAATCTTATAAATGCGTTAGAAACACATGCATGAAAAAAACGAAAACATTAAAATACATATTTAAGGGTTCATTTTCCTAACATCACATTATCTGACCTTTTCCGCTTGACTCATACCTGTACTAGATATTGCAAATAAGGGAAACCATGGGACCTATGCTTCTTTGGGCCTGGCTTACTTCACTTAACATAATTTTTTCCAAACCTTTCCATTTCCTAACAAATGGGGAAATGTCATTCTTTCTGATGGAGGCATAGAATTCCATTGTGTATATATACCACATTTTCTTGATCCATTCATCTACTGAGGGGCACCTGGGTTGGTTACATATCTTAGCTATGGTAAATAATGCTGCAATACCATAGTTGTGCTGGTAGCTTTAGTGTGGTCTTGTTTGTAAACATTTGGGTAAATGCCCAAAAGTGGGATTGCTGGATCATAGGGGAGATCTATGTGAAGTCTTTTGAGGAACCTCCATACTGCTTTCCAAAGTGGTTGAACAAGTTTACATTCCCACCAACAATGAAGTAAGGTTCCTTTCTGTCCACATCCCCTCCAGCATCTGTTGTTGTTAGAGTTCTTGATTTTTGCTGTTCTAACTGGAGTGAGGTGATATCTCAATGTTGTTTTGATTTGCATTTCTTTTATGGCTAGGGATGTTGAACATTTCTTCATGTGTCTATTGGCCATCCTTCTTTCTTCTTCAGAGAAGCTTCTCTTTAAGTCTTTCGCCCACTTATTTATTGGGCAGTTGTTTCTTTGAGGATTTGTTGTTGGGTGGTTTAATTTTTTGAGTTCCAAGTATATTTTAGATATGAGACCCTTGTCCGTTGTATGGCTAGTAAAAATCTTCTCCCAATCTGTGGCCTTTCTATTGATCTTGCTAGCTATGTCATTTGCCCTGCAGAAGCTCTGCAACCTTATGCAATCCCATTTGTCCAACCTTTCTTTGATTTGTTGTGTTTCCGGTCTCTATTCAGAAAATTTCGGCCTGAGCCAAGGAGACCTAGGGTTTCTCCTATTCCATCCTGTAATGTTTTCAGAGTGTCTGCTTTGAGTTCAAGGTCTTTGATCCATTTGGAGTTGATTCTGGTGCAGGGTGATATATAAGGATCTAGCTTTAGTTTTCTACATGTAGTTAACCAATTTTGCCAGCACCATTTACTGAAGAGGCTGTCTTTCTTCCATTCTATTTTTTTAGCTTCCTTATCGAAGATTAGATGGCTATAGGTCTGTAGGTTCATTTCTGGGTTTTCAATTCTATTCCATTGGTAAATTTGGACATATTGGGATATTACAAACTCATTGTGACATCAGAAACCCGTTGTGACCTCATCACCACTGTGACATCACAAAAAAATTTGGGATCTAGAATGCCATTATGACTCACCAAACCATTGTGACATCACAAACCTATTGTGACCTCATGACTAGTATGGCATCACCAACTAATTGTGACATCAATGATCATGACATAACTATGATGTCACAATGACAATGTGAGGTCTTAGTGCTATGATGTCATTATATTTTCTGAAACCACAATGAGGGGATGAACCACTGGTGATGATTTCTCAAAGGGTATGTGGTGTTACAATTGCATCTCTGATCTCAATTTTCATGAGTTCACAATGAGGATATGTGTATTGAAAGGAACTGTGATGTCACAAAGGCCATTTTTTTTAAAGGTGCTCAGATGTCATAATAGTTTTGGACTGTCACAGTGTTGATGAAGTCAGAATGGAATTGTGATGTCACAACTAGTTTCTAGTATCACAATAAAATTGCAATTTCAATTGCTTCTAGTACAAAATGAGAATACGAGTTCACAAAGGAGCTTGAAGCTCCAAATCCATTGAGTTTTGTAAAATGTTATGAGTTCATACGAGGTTTTTTAAAACACAATGGGACAACTATATCACAAAGGCAATGTGATGTCACACTATCATATCATAATAATGTTTTGTCACAGTTGTTTGGTGATTCAATAATAGTAATGAGGTAATAATAGCTTTGTGATGTCACAATGGGTTGGTAATGTCAAAATGGCATGCCAAATCACAATTGTCATTAACTCACAATGAATATATGAGATCAGAAAAGGACTATGATATCTACAACAGCATGTGTCACAAATGTTCTGAATTCCTAAGCGATATTAGATTTCACAATGTGCACAATAGTCATGTCTGGCAGTATCATATCACAGTGGTCATGATGTCACAGTGGATTTGTAATATCACATCACACCTGAAATATTTTGAAATAAAAAAAGATTATGAGCTCACAAAGAGCCACCGATATAACAATGGCTGCATGCCAAAAAATTACAGAGGCAGGACAGGTTGGTGATCTCAAAGTGGGTTAGTGATATCACCATGGCAATGTGATGTCATAAGGGGATTGTGTTGTGACAAGGGTTATGAGTTCACAATAGGTTTCTGCTATCAACACACATGCCGCATTTGAATTAGAATGAAATCACAGAATAGGCACTGCCAATGTATCTATGGCATCACAATGTCAATCTGATGTCATAATGCTATGATGTAATTGTAGTTTGGTGATATCACAATGAGCTGATGGTGTCATAATGACAGTGTCATATCATACTGGTGATAATGTGATGGAGGGTTTGTGATGTTACAATGGCATGTCTGTTCTCAATTGTCCTGAGTTCATGATGATATGGGTACACAAAGCAATTGTGATGTTACAAATGCCATGTGTTTTTTCAAAGGTGTTAAGAGGTCAAAATAAGTTTGGGTTGTCACAATGTAATCATGATGTCACAATAGCAATGTGACGTCACAGAGGTAATGAGGTAACTTGGGTTTGTGACATCAAAAAGAGTTTTTAATATCAGAATATGTCCAATATCAATTGCTACTATTTCACTATGAGGATACGAGTTAACGAGGAACTTGAAATCCCAAAGGTCATGAATTTTCTAAAATGTTATGAAGTCTTAATCAGATTGTGAAAACTCAATGGGACAATGATATCACAATGGCAATGTGATGTAAAAATATCATGTCTTAACAATGTACTGATGTCACAATTGGGTGGTGATGCCATACTGGTGATGAGGACACAATGGTTTTGAGATGTCACAATGGGTTGGTGATGTCACTATAGAATGCCGGATCTCAATTTTCATTTTTTTAATGAGTATATGAAATCACAAGGGGACTGTTATACCTCCAAAGGCATGTTTTGTCACAAATGTTCTTCAGGCCTAACAGGTTTGTGATGTCACAATACTTTAGTGATATAACAATGGCAACGTGATATCACAATGGGTTTGTGATTTCACAGTGGTTATGAAGTCACAATGGAATATTGATGTCACAATGAGTTTGTAATATCCAAATCACACCCAAATTCAAATGCTAGTAGTTCACAATGAGGATAGGAGTACACAGCTAAAGCTTGAAATCCCAAAGGCTATACATTTTCTAAATTATTGTGAAGTCACAACTGATTTGTGAAAACCCAATGGGACAGCGATATCACAATGGCAATATGATGTCACAATATCATGCCATAATAATGTTTTGATATCACAATTGGTTATGCCATACTGGTGGTGTAACAATATGTTTGTGAAATCACAATCAGTTGGTAATATAACAATGGAATGGCCGACCTCATTTACATTAATTCACAATGAGTATATGAGTTCAAAAAGAGACTTTGAAGTCTCCAATGGCATGTGTTATCATAAAAGTGATGAAGTCCTTACAGGTGTGGGATGTCACAATTTGACACTATACTCAGGACACCTAGCAGTGTGATGTTACAACAGTCATGAAGTCACAGTTTCTGATATCATGTCATACTTGATATATAATGAGGTCAAAAAACAGATTATGAGATCACAAAGGTTTAAGATATAACAATGGCAGCAGGTCAAAAGTATATGAGGACAGGATAGATTTGTGATGTCACAGTGGGTTAGTGATATCACAATGGCAATGTGATGTCACACTGGATATGAAGTGACAATGGGTTTCTGATGTCAAAATTCATGCCACTTTTGAAATAGATTGAAGTCACAGAATAGGAATTCACAATGTGTCTAGGACATCACCATGACAAAGTGATGTCAAATGGCTATGATCGTCATTGTAGATTGGTGATGTCACAATGAGTTTGTGTCATAAAGACAATGGTATGACAATCGACCTGATGTCCCAAGGGGTGTGTGATGTTACATTTTCATGTGCACATCTCAACTGTTAGTTCACAATGAGGATACGGGTTCACAAAGGAAGTGGGATATCACAAAGATCATGTGTTTATTTTTTTAAAGATTCTAACAAGTCATAATAGATTTGTCATTTCACAATGTGATCTTGATGTCACAATGGCAATGTCATGTCCCAATTGGTTTGTTATGTCACAATAGTGATGAGGTTACCTTTAGTTTGTGATGTCACAATGATTGTAATATCACACTCACAGATCAAAATTCAATTGCTGCTAGTTCACAATGAGTATACACTGTATGTGCTTCAGGTCCCAAGGGTCATGAATTTACTAAAATGTTATGAGGTCCTATTATACGTTTTTGAAAAATGATAGGACAGTAGTATTACAATACAATGTGATGTCACTATATCAATACATAATAATGTTTTGATGTCACATTTAGTTGGTGGTGCCATAATATTGATGAGGTTAAAATAGGTGTATATCACAATTTTCTGGCATTGTCACAATTAAATTCTGGGTCTCAATTGTCTTTAACTCACAATGAGTATATGAGTTTGCAAAGGGACTGTGATGTCTCCAAAGGCATATGTTATGACAAATGTGACGTCCTAAAAGTTTTGTGATGTCACAATGTGATACAAAGTTCAGGACCTCTGGCAGTGTGATGTCTCCGTGGTCTGAGGTCACTGTTGATTTCTGATATCACATTTCATACTTGAAGTATCATGATTTCAAACACAGATTATGAGTACACAAAATTCCTGATACCACAATGAATGCATGACACAAAAATTATGAGGATAGGACAGATTTGTTATGTGAGAGTGGGTTATTGAAATCACAATAACAATGTGATATGACAAAGGGATTGTGATGTCACAAAGCTAATGGAGTCACAATGGGTTTCTGACATCAACCAACATGCCACATTTGAGACAGAATGGAATCACAGAATAGGCATTCACAATGTTTCTAGGATGTCACAATGACAATGTGATGTCAAAATACAGATATAATTGTAGTTTTGTGACATTTTATTTAACAATTCATCTACAGAGGGGCAGCTGGGTTGGTTGTATATATTAATTACGGTGAATAATGCTGCAATAAAACATAGTTGTGTTGGTAGATTTCTTATGGCCTTGTTTCTGATTCTTTGGGTAAATGCTCAAAAGTGGGATGCTGGGTCAAAGGGGAGCTCTATGTGGATCTGTGGAGGGATCTTCATACTGCTTTCCAATATGAAGTTTCCACTCCCAGCAACAATGCAGTAAAGTTCCCTTTTGGACACATTCCCAACAGCATCGTTATTATTAGATTTTTTTTTTATTTTGTTGGTCATGTGGCCTGAACCATTGGACTGGGTGCTGTCCCTCAGGTCTTCAGCTGAAGGCTAGCGCTCTACCGTTTGAACCGCAGAACCACTTCCAACTTTTTCTGCTTATGTGGTGCTGAGGAATTGAACTCAGGGCCTCATGCATGCAAGGCAAACACTCTACCACTGAGCCACCTTCCCAGCCACCAGATTTCTTGATTGTAGCCATTCTAACAGGGGTGAGGTGGAATCTCATTTTTTTTGGAAGAACAAAGAAAAGGTTTACTGCCAATAAGGGGACAGGCAAGTCCCCATCTTACCAGGTAAGAGGAAGTGAGAAGTGCTGGCTATTGTCTCAGGTGACCTTTTACTAATCCCATGTAGTAAAGGCAGCAATGATCAGCCCCTACCCCTTTCCCTGAGAGATCACATTGTGGGATTTTTATATCATTTTAATAGAGTAAGAAATTATATAAATTATTGTTTTGTATTTTCTTTTATTGTATATATTTTTATTGTAAAGATACTCTATAGAGGGATTATAATTACATGAGTAAGGTAATGAATACATTTCTTATTGAACATTGTTACCCCCTCCTTTGTTGTTATCCTACCATCCCTTCCCTCCCCACCTCCTCCACTCTTTCATCTCCCCTAAGTTCCTTTTCTACATAGTGTCTTGTACATATCATTGCTACAATGGGTCAACTTGTATCCTTATTTATGCATTATGTTATTTCCCTTTCCCTCCCTAAATTAGAAAAATGTATACACAAGATGCAGGGCACCAGAAACATTGAAAACAGCAGATATTCCATGGGGTAAAATATTCATAAGAAACTATCAGCACATTATAAATACATTAAAAACAATAGCAAGGAAGATAAAACCACTTGTGTCCTTATCTTGGGGTTCACTTCGCTAGTTTCATCTTACATGGTCATATGTACATAGTTTTTTTTACCTTTTCTGCTTGTTCTAGACAAATACTAGTAATTGCAAATAAGGGAAACCATGGGATCTCTGGTTATTTAGGCCTGTCTTAGTTCCCTTAATATAAATTATTCCAAGCCTTTCCATTTCATAACAAATGGGGCCGAGTCATTCTTTCTGATGGAGGTATAGAATTCCATTGTATATATATTATGAGGTCAAACTATGTAAAAACACAATTGAACAGTGATATCACAATGGCAGTGTGATGTCAAAATATCATGTCATGATTTGATGTCACAATTAATTGGTGAGGCCATACTGGTCATAATAGGTTTGTAATGTCACAAAGGGTTTGTACTGTCACAATGGCATGATGGGTCTCAATTTTCTTTAATTCACAATGAGTATATGTGTTCACAAAGGTACCGTGGTGTCTCCAAAGGCATGTGTTGTCTCAAATGTTCTCAAGTCCTAACTGGTTTGTATTTTCATAATATAACACAATGGTCATGATATCTGGCACTGTGATGTCATAATGTTCAAGATGTCACAGTGGATTTTTAATATCACATGTCATATTTGAAATATTATGAGGCTAATACCAGAATATTAGCTCATAAAGGGCCTAAGATGCCAAAACAGATGCATGTTGCAAAATTTATGAGTACAGGACAGGTTTTTGATGCCACAATAGTTTAGTAATATCACAATGACAATGTGATGTCACAAAGTGATTATGATGTCACAATGGTTATGAGTTCAAAATGGGTTTCTGATATCAACCCACACACTTTCTTTTTACAGATAATCTCTTTGCTTTTGCTTGTTCCTAAATGTAGAAAAGACCGTCTCGGTTTCCTACCACGATTTCACAAACATGAAAAGTGAGATCTCCTCAGGGAATCAGGTTCTTTTTTTGGGGTGGGGTCCAGTCGAAGGGCTTGAACTCTGAGCCTTGGCACTGTCCCTCAGCTCCTATTTTCAAGGCTAGTGCTCTACCACTTGAGCCACAGAGACACTTCCGGCTTTTTTCTTTTTGCTTATGTGGTGCTGAGGATCAGGGACTCAGTTTCTTTGTATAAAGTATATTTCTAGTTGTAAAGATTCTTCAAGTGAGTAACTTCATAATTTCCTTAATTTTAATGAAAAGGAAGACAGAAAGGTTATTGGTGAAGTCTCAAGATTAAAGCAGTGGTATATCAAATTAAGTGTAGAGAATTTGAAAAGGTAAATCAGAGATAGGAGGTCTAATCTTATTCAAGTGATCTTTGATCAACTCAGCAAAACCTTAGATGAATTAAGACTGTCTGACCTGTTCATGCCTTTCTGGCCACTATTTTCCTTCCCTAGACTCTTGGATTTTCCCCCTCTATGTTAGTTCTATTTTTGTTGTCTACTGCTGCCTTTGGTTTGCTAACCTCTTGAGAAAATTCTTTTCCAGGACTTCTTCAGTGTTTCCCTTCCTGCTAATTCTTTCCCTTCTTAAAAAGTAGTCCTTTTCACTTTTTTTGTTGTTGTTGTTGGTTGTGAGGCTTGAACTCTGGGCCTGGGCGCTGTCCTTCAGCTCTTCAGCTCAAGTAGAGCGCTCTACCACTTGAGCTACAGCGTCACTTCCCAACAACAAATCCTCAAAGAAACAACTGCCCAATAAATAAGTGGGCGAAAGACTTAAAGAGAAGCTTCTCTGAAGAAGAAAGAAGGATGGCCAATAGACACATGAAGAAATGTTTAACATCCCTAACCATAAAAGAAATGCAAATCAAAACAACATTGAGATATCACCTCACTCCAGTTAGAACAGCAAAAATCAAGAACTCTAACAACAACAGATGCTGGAGGGGATGTGGACAGAAAGGAACCTTACTTCATTGTTGGTGGGAATGTAAACTTGTTCAACCACTTTGGAAAGCAGTATGGAGGTTCCTCAAAAGACTTCACATAGATCTCCCCTATGATCCAGCAATCCCACTTTTGGGCATTTACCCATATGTTTACAAACAAGACCACACTAAAGCTACCAGCACGACTATGTTTATTGCAGCATTATTTACCATAGCTAAGATATGGAACCAACCCAGATGCCCCTCAGTAGATGAATGGATCAAGAAAATGTGGTATATATACACAATTTAATTCTATGCCTCCATCAGAAAGAATGACATTGCCCCATTTGTTAGGAAATGGAAAGGTTTGGAAAAAATTATGTTAAGTGAAGTAAGCCAGGCCCAAAGAAGCATAGGTCCCATGGTTTCCCTTATTTGCAATATCTAGTATAGGTATGAGTCAAGCGGAAAAGGTCAGATAATGTGATGTTAGGAAAATGAACCCTTAAATATGTATTTTAATGTTTTCGTTTCTTTCATGCATGTGTTTCTAACGCATTTATAAGATTATTTCTTTGTTACTTTGTATGTCCCTCCCCCACAGTGTAACCCCCGCTTTCACTATATTTGATGTCAGTATAACATGTGGAGGAGATGGGGACAAACAAGTCGTTTAAGGATTCAGGTGGACCTGTTGCAACAATGAGAAGTACAAAATGTCATGTCAAAACCATCTTTACAATGTCGGTGTGTGGGGGGGGAGGGGGGTATGATTGGTTGGGGGGAGGGGGGAGGATGGGAAGGGAGGTGAAGGGTAAACAAAGGAGGAGGTTGCAATGCTTGGTAAGAAATGTATGCATTATCCTGCCCATGTAATTGTAACCCCTCTGTACATCATGTTCTCAAATAAAATAAATAAAAAAACGTAGTCCTGAATTCTGTTGTGATATTATTTTCCTGTTTATTTCCCTACTTTCTTAACTAAGTCCTAAGAAAACTTTTAGTGTCCTTTATTCCTCGTCCTCTATTACCTTTTCATCAGTTTCTCTCTGAGGTCTAGCTCCTTAGAAGCAGACTTTGGGACATGGATTCAAATGCAAATAGCTTACATGGAAAGTGATCCTGGGTCATACAATAGGAGAGGCACAACAGTGAGATAGGAAGAAGGCATCCATTGATGGTATGCAGTCAGAGCATCATTTTTATGCTGATGATTTCCAAATATTTGTCTCTAGCTTGTATCTCAACTTCAGAGTCCAAGTTCACAAATCTTCTGAAACCCAACTGCTACAAACATTGGCATAAGGAAAACATTCAAGACCTAGCACTCCTAATCCCTGAATATGTTGACATTGAGTAAGTTACTTCTCCAAGTTCCAGGCAATGCTTATGCAAGAACAGGGACAATAACAGTGCCATCAATATAAATGTCTTAATTATGAAATGAGGTTGTTTATGTTAAGTAGTAAGAGGAGTGCCTATTACACCGGAAGCAGTAAGTACTCACTCAGGATCTGCCATTGCTGATGTTATGATAACTTTCTCCACAAACCGATTTCTTTCTTTCTTTTTAAGAATTCGAAAGTCACGATTTATTAACTCCAAATGAAATAATGTCTCTAGTCACTGTCTTTGAGATTTGCATGTGCCATTAAGAGAGATGTTTATGAGGAAACTTTAAAGTTGGTAAATCGATGGCACTGACATCACGCAAATCTAGAGGTCTATATTAACATCTCTCCACAAACTAATTTACTGTTACACATTCCATGTCTTTATTAATAGCAATTCCATCTATCACTTGCATCAGAAATTTTAAAGTGCTCCTAGAGTCCTCTTACTCTCAACATGAGGCACCACACCCTGCCAACTCCGACTCCCACATACTTCTTAAATTTGTCATTTCCTCTACATCATTCTACCTCTGCCTAATGCCAGCCCTCAGAATTCCTTGCTTAGTTTAGAATTCTTTGGAGGGTTATCTCTGACTACAGGTTGAATATAGTGTCTGACACAAAATAATCACTTAATAAATGTTTGAATGAATAAATATCATCAAATCATCTCTAATACAACAAATGATACCATAGTACTCTGGGTGCTTTGGAGTTGCCCTAGATTCCACATTTTAACCTCTGCCCTTTAACTTCTACCTTCAAATATACCTTGAATCTCAGCAGCTTTTAACACCACCCCTCACTTTGTTCTTCTTGACTTTTAAGGTGCCACAGCACCTTTCACTATTGAAAGGCCATCAATGAAAGAGCTTCACATACGTCCCAGGGGACCACATGGAGGCAAGCAGGCACAGGAGAAAGGTTATTACAAGGTTTATTAGAGAAGTCATATTTCCCTCAAGAGGGAGCACATGGCACCTGTCCATAAGCAGGTAGCAGGAGGGTCTGGGGCAGGAAGTGAGGTAGGTGGGAGCTCAGGTGGGCCTGGCAGAGAGAGGGAGAGGCCAGGTGTACGGCGAGAACTCTAGGCCTGGGAGCAGCTCAGGTCTGGGCTGAGTTGAGGACCAAACGTGAGCATAATGCTTATAACTAGGCCTTTTTTTTGTTATCTTTCTGTGTTCTCTATTGACTTCTCTAACCTTATTGTTTCAGCTTCCCATTCCCTCACCTTGTTTTGGTCATAGTCACCTTTGTGACATTCCACCAACAAACAAAACGTTCAGTCTTTGTAATCGTAGTTTTCCTGGGTCTTCAACCAGTTGTGAATTTACAGTAGTTTATTTTTTGTGGGTACTGGGATTAGAACTCAGGGCATGGGAGCTTTTGTACTCAAAACTAGCTTGCTACCACTTGAGCTACAGTGGCACTTCCTGTTTTTTGGTGTTCAATTAGAGATAGGAGTTCCATGGATTCTCCTGCCTGTGTTGGCTTCAAACCATGTTCCTCAGATCTCAGCCTTTTGAATAGCTAGGATTACAGGCATTAGCCACCAGTTCCCATCCATAGTTCAAAGTCTTAACTCTCCACAATTATCTCCTTCTCTATATTTTCACATCTTACTGTCTTTCTCCATCTTAGAATGTAAGCTTCTTAAAGTAGAGTTTATGGCTTCTTTTGATTGTCATCTAGATCTTAAGACCAAAGCTAGCATATAGCAGCACAAAAATAAATATTTGTTAATAAACATTTATTGATTACTCTTTAAAATGAACACTCAATAAGATGTACAAGAGGTTATATCAAAAAATGAACTTTACAAGTTGTGGGGGATGGGAGGGCAGGGACGGTAAGGGGAAACAAAGGAGGAGGCAACAATGCTTGATAAGAAATGTATTTATGGGCTGGGAAGGTGGCTCAGTGGTAGAGCGCTTGCCTTGCATGCATGAGGCCCTGGGTTCGATTCCTCAGCACCACATAAGCAAAAAGAAAAAAGACGGAAGTGGCGCTGTGGCTCAAATGGTAGAGTGCTAGCCTTGAGCTGAAGAGCTAAGGGACAGTGCCCAGGCCCAGAGTTCAGGCCCACAACTGGACCCAAAAAAAAAAAAAAAAAAAAAGAAATGTATTCATTACCTTGTGTATGCAATATCAATATCAATAGGTAAACATCAACTATCTTTTATAGGTAAGAATAAGAATTGAACTTGGAAAATTAGAAAACTGATTAATATGATATTTCTACCTTACTCCTTTTTTGAAAATTCCTTTATT
The DNA here is from genome assembly GCF_024711535.1 of Dipodomys merriami. Taxonomy (NCBI): domain Eukaryota; kingdom Metazoa; phylum Chordata; class Mammalia; order Rodentia; family Heteromyidae; genus Dipodomys; species Dipodomys merriami. The sequence goes on along the minus strand of NW_027202748.1, from coordinate 145,040 downwards.
GCCAATAAAATGTGGGGTATTTAAAGAAATACAAAAATTTCCTAATGTAAAGCAAATTGCTATATGTTTACTGGGATAAAATGCCCAGCAGCAATCTTAAGGAAAAAAAAATCTTATAACCAGGGTGAATTCAAAGACAACCTTCTATTATTCAAGTCACTCAGTAGACAAAGAACCGTTTAACATAATATATAATGAATATTCTTTCATTTCTCAACAAATTACAGCAATACTAACACCTTCATGAAATAGAGCATTTCAAGTTTAATATATTTGATGACTGAGTTGAAATTAGATGAAAAGCGCAGGGGTGTTATCGACAGATGTTCCTAGTTTAGGGGACAAAAGCTGCTCTGGAAATTGCAGGTGTCATAGACATGTCATAGCCTCCACCTTGCACTTGTCCTGGAAATTCTCAGCAAGTTTCTTACATTCTCTTGATTTCCCTTGAGAATCCCTGTACCAAAAAGAGCTCTTATGGTAAACTTGAGCTGAGAAACAAATTGAATCAAGAACACGCCCATTATTCCCATTACCAGAGTATACTGCTTCTTTTAATTATAGCACAGAGATTTATTTTGAGATATTTGAGAGGAAGAGAAACTACAAGAATAATTTTTAGGACAGGGACAAGAAAATGTGAGGAGAGCTCTAGGCCACATGGTGTGATAATTTGGCAACATAAACCCTTTTAGATTTCTACTTAGGTCAATAATGACAAAATAGAATATGTGAACTGTTTAAAGGTAAAGATTTCAGGTTCATATGTCAAAACCAAAATTAAACAAAAATAAATATATATTTTGAATTGCTCATATAGCACAAAGGCTAAGCAACATGTTTATTTTGTTTCCCTGAACTGTAAAATGACAAATTTGAGATCTTAGAAAAATTAATGATGGAGGAGAAGCCTGGTGTCTCATGCCTGTAATCCAATCTACTGAGGAGGTAAATATTGGGAGGGTTGTGGTTCAAGGTCAGCCTGGGTAAAAAGTTGGAGACTCCATCTCAACCAATAAAAACTGGGTGTAATGGCCTTTGCCAAGTTTAAGTGGGAAAGGTAAACAAGAGGGTCTAGAATAGTCCAGGCATAGACCAGAAGATCTCTTTAGAAAAATAACTGAAACAAAAACAACTTGGGGAATGGCTTAATTGGTACAACACTTGCAGGGCAAAACCATGAGCTCAAAATGCAGTACTGAAAAAAAAGGAAATGAAAAGTTATATTTTAGTTTATTCTTCCTAAATATTGAAATTTTTCATTTTCTTTTAGATATCACAATGACAATAAAACGTACAAAGCATTTGGCTATTATGGTAGACAATTCTAGTTGTTGACATCGAATTTTTCTGTTCTTTCTAGGCATCCAGCTAGACTGAATTTATTGCTGACAGTATCTTAAAGTTACTGCAATGTGACTCCACTCAATAGAATGAGAGCAAAGAAAATGCATACTCCTTTAGGGCCAGTCCATAACAGGTACCTTGTGTAGTTGTCTCTGTCATTTTCCCTTCAGGTTTGACAAAAATGAAAGTAATGTTCTTGAAAACAACTTAATGAAGTTGTTAAAGCCACAGGATGAAAGAATATGAATCTTTTAATCATTTTGTAGGAAGTTATTTTTCAATCAGTCTTTGACCTCAGTGAAGGAAAATTTCTCTCAAATGGACCCTCTGAGATATGGGAATTTATTTTATTTTATTGTAGTGTTTATTTTTTGCCAGACCTGGGGCTGGAACTCACGGTCTGGGCACTGTCTCTGAGCTCCTTCTGCTCAAGGCTAGTGCTCTATCACTTGAGCCACAGTGCCACTTCTGAATTTTTCTGTTTATGTGATACTGAGGAATCAAACCCAGGGCTTCATGCATGCAAGGCAAGAATGCTATCACTAAGCCACTTTCCCAGATATGGGAATTTCTTTTATTAACTACATCACCTTACCAAATACAGCAGGTTAGAATGATTAGAAATTAAAGTTCCTATTAGTTCTGTAACCAGCTTTTCATTGTGGTGAGAATTTTAAACTTCATAGTTTTATATTTTTCTCACTCTATATGTACAGTTTCAACAATAATTCCCCATTGGGAAAATTTTGTTTCCACTGGTATTATATCTTCCATAACTGCCCTGACTGAATGTTTCATCAGAGCCAGGGATTTGTGTACTGAAAACTTTTTTTAGGTTAGTTAACAATGAAATTTAAAACTATGGGCATTAATTAAAAGGAAAATGAAGATAAAGTACATTCATTATGTTAATTCCAAGGTTCACAATCATTTTTTTCCAAAAGGTATCCCAAAATAAACACCTTTCAAATAAATTGTTTGGAAATCAGGACACAAATTATCATTTTTATTCTGTTGGCATAAAGATAGCTCTTTGAAAAATGAATAATGACCAGTCTTCAAAAAAGACAAAATATATCACCTTGGTGTTCTCTCATAAACACATTGTCAGATGATAGCTTTATCTTACATGCCTACTGACTAAAGACAGACAATCTCCCCCACCCCTTTTAAACAAAGGTGTTATTCAGAGACACAATCATAGGTCACAGTATAATTCTCTATACAAGAAAGTTTTATTTTTCAATCCTATAATTTCCATTTTAATGCTATGAATACTTTTGTTACTGGTTCTAAACAAAGATTCTCATATAAGGAATTAATCAATCACAGTTCCAAAGTCACACTCTGCAAATGAGAAAACAAACTGCTCTGGGCTTTACAAATTGAAGATTATGAAAATAAATTCTAAGGTGTTCACTCATGCATGAAATTCTATCACTCTATCAGCACTCAATTTGTATATGTGAATATTTATGAACCCCTGGAGGTTTATAAGTAACATGAATGAGAATTTTTGGTAAAAAAAAGGCTGGGAAGATAATTTTACCTAAAATTTGAAGAAAAGCTCAACTCCTAAATGTGCTAAACTTCCTTTGGAACAGACATATAAACTTTAGTTCTTGTCAAGGTATTAACTGATTCATTGGTATCTTGCTTTCTTTCTTGCTTAATGTACCCACCAAAGCAGTGACTCCTGAGTATTCCAAAGCTTTACAAAATGGAGCTGGACATTTGATTACTATCAGTAGTGAATTACTGGTTGGCACTAAGTCTCAGGTGCCTTTCAGAGACAATCCATTTTGCTTCACATTTCTCATTAATTCTCATTTGTCCTTTTCTTTCTTTCTTTCTTTTTGCTCAAATCTTTTCCTCTTCTCCTAGATTTAGCCCATTCTTTTCATCCTAGCTCATGCTATAAGAGAGGATAGTATTTTGTGGCATCTTTGCTATTGCATTTTATCCATCTATTTCTGCATCCTGGAGTCTACCCAAGCTGTTTCTTTAACCAAAGTTTAAAGAAACCCTAGACTAGAATAAAATAGCTTAAAGACTGTTGTCACTTATAATGGACTCTCCTTAACGTTTCAAAATTCTGTTAAGTGTTCATATCTCTCTTTCTTTCTTTCTTTCCTTCCTTCCTTCTTTCTTTCTTTCCTTCCTTCCTTCCTTCCTTCTTTCTTTCTTTCTTTCTTTTTCTCTCTCTCTCTCTTCCCCCCTCTCTCTCTCTCTCTTTCTCTGCATCAAAAGAGTAGGCATAGAAATGAACAACATTTCAATACCTAGTATTGAAAAATCTTAGAATTTCTAGGACAGTATAAAATTACCTATAGAATTTCTGGCATATAGGATAGACTCGAAAAATATTAGTACTTTAGTTTTTGCTGCATGTAATTGATGCCCAAACTTTATAGCTTAAAACAGCAATCATTACCTTATACATTCTCATAGTTTCTGTGGATCAAGAAGTCCAAAGGGCTAGGTTCGTCTGTCCTTTCTCAGTCTTTCATGCAGTGCAGTCTGAAGTCAACCTGGACTAGTCATCTGAAGGAAGGACAAGCTGGCTTGGACTGTCTACTTGAAACCTGTTTCTCTCTATTATGACTTTTGCTTGGAGCTGCTTGGTTGTACACATGTTTGAGTGATTTAGGGAATCAAGATGAAAACTGTTTACAGACTACCTTTTCCATTGGTATTTTGTTAGTCACATATCTATAGTACTGATTTGATGTGGGAGAGGGGCTGGCTACCTAAGATTATGAGTTCCAGGAGATGTTGATCATCAGATTGCATCTTGGAGACTGGCTGTCATAGACACGGATTCCCTCAGAGGAAATAATTTGACTTGACTAGAATTCCTGGAATGCTTTCAATGTTTTTGGTGATTATTTATTCATTTTTATGATAGTTCAGCCCAACTATTTCCTGTTTTGCTTCCTTCCTTCCTTTCTCTTTCCTTCTTTCTTCCTCTCTTTTACCCCTCCCTCCTGCCTTCCCTCCCTCCCTCCCTCCCTCCCTCCCTTCCATCCTTCTTTCCTTCCTTCCTTCCTTCCTTCCTGCCTCCCTTTCTCCCTCCCTCCCTCCCTCTCTCTCACTTTCTCTCTCTTTCCCTCTTTTTCTTTCTCTTTCTTCCTTTCTCCCTCCTTCCTTCCCTTTTCTCTCTCTTTCTGTCTTTCTCCATCTTTACTTCCCACTTTCTCTTCTAATCTCTCTATCCCTCACACACACCCACCTCTGATTTCACTCACAATCATTTTTGTGTATAACTACAAGTGTTAGAAAACAATAAGAATGGGTAAAATTCTACATCAGAACCCAAAGCCTTCCAGAAAAGTCTGCAGGCCTCTAATCTTTCATTCTTAGTGATTCTAGGTTGCCATCTTATGTGACCCCCAGTATACTTAATCCCAAAATGCATGACTAACATGCTTTCTTCATCCCTGCTTAAAATCCTTGATGGTTTGTTTCTGCAGAACATAGTCAACTACTTGAACTGACATAAATGTCTAAATACTCGTTTCTAAGTTTGTATGGCAACCTCATTTTCCATCATTTAAAATTATACTCCAGAACTAAACTACCCCATCAGAGGCTGAGAAGACTGATTTTTAGATGTAACACATGAAGTTTTCACATGCCCCCAATGATCGTTGTTATTGTCACAAAAGGGTTGCTTATTTTTTAATTCATACTTAATGACAAGCATTGGACAAAATATATTACATGTTACATTTTAGTAAAACCTTATACCAAGACCTTCAGACTAATTATCTCCATTTCAGTTGAGATAATAGACTTAGCTGTTAATTTCTGTTCAGCTAATACATGAGAAAATTCAAGCTTACCTCGCTCTGCCTTGAAAGGCTATTTTCTTTTAATGCCATAAAGAACTCTGACTATCAGGAGGTATTTACTAGGTTTAAATTTTAAACCTGCCATTTGCAGGCAGAACAACTTTATACAGTTTGAATTATTTCTCCAAATGCCCATTTCTTCATTTATAAAAATTAGAACATAAGAAAGCACCCTATAAAATGTTTAAAAACACTTATACAACTTTCATGAGAATCAAAGGCAGAAATAGTTGAGCTGCTGGTACTATTTTATCTAATCAGGACTATTCTCCACTTACTTCAAATGACACATTGTAATTTGACACCATGTCTAATTTGAGCAAATGGAATTGTTTTCCCTGAAGTTCCTCTGTGACTTTACTCTTGTAACTATTTACATATATATTCTCTATTATAAGAGACATTCTGGAAATCTTAAGTGATTCTATCTTAGTTGAAGTATCCTTCAAATCAAACTCTGAGCCAAAGATCTCTGAGTCAAATAGACTTCTTACAGATGCAAAGAACATGGGTAGGTAAGGAAGAAAGCACTCAGAAGAGGGAGGGCCACCGCCAAGTGATTTGTTAGTTATCAAGTCAACTATTGTCGTAGATAATTGATCACTGCTATCCTACAGCCAAACTCTGGAAAACTATGTGGAAACTTACTTGTCAGGATTATCCAGACTGAAGGAATCACACTTTTATATCCCTCTAAGGATTAGCTATTGGTTATGTGCTTTTTCTGCACAAGTCTTTAGCTATGGTATATTCCTGTACTTGTACCTGTACTCTTTAACAAACAATACTGCTTTGCTTGTAGTGTTCATAGGCAAAGTGACTTTTCAAGGCTGAAGGCAACCCAACAATAATTCCAGTGCTTCCTTTGACAGTCAGCCTGCTAGAGAGAATAGAGATGGAACAATGGCAGTGACTTGTGTGTGTGTGGCTCACTGGGAGTGTCCTCACTGATGTGCTTATTCATCTGCTTTTGAACTTTTGCAATCTCTGTTCACTTGGAATTTTCTTGTGTAATGATAATAAGGAGTTTGCAACCAATAATATTTAAAGATACAGAGAAAAGGAATTTCTAATATGACAACAAACTATACAATCAGTTTTAGCTTCTTATTTTCCCCTAGCTGATTAGAAACTAAAAGAAAAGTGGTTACAACTCTAGGAAGAAGGCTTGACCCTCAGCACATGTGGTTTGAGCAAGATTGTAAGAAATACAAATGAAGATTGTGTGCTTGCTTCAATAGACAATGAGTTTTATAGTAGGAACACAACTGCAAGTTAGGTAATCAAGTAAACTTAAAAAAGGCAGGGATACTAAAACATATTTCAGGTAGGTTACCTGAAAATTGTTACTTGCAACTTTTTTTGAAGTTCCCCAAATAATCCTCAATCTCTATTTAGAATCAGAAAGATAGACATCTTTCATGTCCAAGTTATACCTTGCATTCTAGTGGATGGCATTGATAGTTGCTTAATTATTTCAGATGAGTGATAGAAAGTACAATCTAGGCAGAGGAGAGAAATGCAAGCAATAGAAAGAGCAATAGAAAATACAAAATTAAAGGGTAAGGTGTCAGAAAGGGAGAGATGGCATCAGAGATGCCTTGGAAATTTTTCTTTCTTTTTTTCTTTTTTTCGTTTTTTCTTGTGAAAATACTTTACAGAGGGGTTACAATTACATGGGCAAGATAATGAGTACATTTTTTATCAAGCATTGTAGCCTCTTCCTTTGTTTCCCCTTCCCATTCCTTCCCATCCTCCCCCCACCCCTCACCCAATCTTCTTCCCCGCACACCAAAGTTAAAGTTCATTTTTCCACATAACGACTTGTTACATCTCATTGTTGCAATGGATCCACCTATATCCCTATTTAAACGATTTGTTTTTCCCTTCCCCTCCACAAATTATACCAACCTCTTTTTTTCATTTTTTATTTCTTTTTTTATTTTTTATTGTGAAAATACTGTAAAGAGGGATTAAAATTATATGGGCAAGATAATGAGTACATTTCTTATCAAACATTGTAGCCTCCTCCTTAGTTTCCCCTTCAAATCCCTTCCCATCCTCCTCCCTGTGCCCACCCAATCATCCCCGCTACCCGTCCCCCTCCCCGCACCAAAGTTGTAAAGTTCATTTTTCAACATAACGACTTGTACATCTTATCGTTGCAATGGGTCCACCTGTATCCCTATTTAAAATCTATGTGCATATAAGATGATGCTAAGTGAAATGAATCCCAAGATAGGGACACAAGAGGTTTTATCTTTCTTGCTGTTGTTTTTAATGTACTTATAATGTACTATGTGATTTTTTTTATTTCTCTTGTATATTCTTCTTCCATGGTATAACCCCTGTTTTCACTGCATTTGATTCTGGTGCCCTGCATCTTGTACATACATTTTTCTAATTTGGGAAGGGGAAGGAAAATAACAAAAAGCAGAAATAAGGATACATTTTGGCCCATTGTAACAATGAGATGTACAAGACACTATGGTGAAAATGAACTTTACAACTATGGTGGGGGAGAGTTGGGGACATGGGGAGGGAAGAGACAGTAGGGGAAAAAACAAAGGAGGAGGTAACAATGTTCGATAAGAAATGTACTCATTACCTTACTCACGTAACTGTAATTCCTCTGTACAATATCTTTACAATAAAAATACATATTTTCAAAAAAAATGACAAATGTGGGTGAATTTTTTAAAATGCCAAAAATGTTTAAGATTTAATACATTTGAGATAACCAAAACCTACTTAGGAACAAAAAGAACCAACTTAAAGCCCTTCCTTAGGAAAGTAAATAGTAGCCTCAGAATGTTATACAGGAATTTGATCACAAGATAGAGAGAAGTCACAGTCTGAAAGTTCCAATCAGGAGTCTTTATTAGAAAGCCAACAACTGTGAGGGATACATGTTCCCAAGAAACTCACAGCCTCAAATATACTTAGAACTGTTTTAAAACACTGAGGCATGTAGATAGGAAAGAAAGAGCAGAAAAACAAACCAGATAAACTCTAATGGAGAGTTGAGAGGGATGCCATGGTGACTTGAGGAGGGCCATGAGACGTGAGGCATGGCACAAAATGATGCTGAGGTGTTGGGACCTAAATACGGTCATGGTCAGGGAAAGGGTCATGAGGAACTTGAGAGTTCAAAGAGTCTCATGAGTTCATGGTACAGGTCTGGTGGTCCAGTAACCTATTGTCCAAGTCTGTGCCCCTGCCTCTAACAATTCAGGCATGCCTATCACCCAGGGTTAGGATTCACCTATAAGAGTTTTTAGAAAGTCTCTCATCCATCAACATGTCAAAGATGCTGCCAGTTAGAACCAGTATCCATATTTCAAGAACAATCAGAGAAAAATGAAAAACAGCCTCAGATGGTGAAATATGGATACTTTGTCTAAATAATACTATCTGTCCTCAGCACCATCCTGGTGTCTTAATAGGTGTTAGGAAATTTTCACCCAGTTCCAAGAACTATAGAGGTGACATAGGACTCTCTTTGAACTACAGCTGTGTTGTGAGTTGTTAAATTGCAGATGTATCATGGGTTGTTTAGCTCCAGAAAAAAATGTGTTCCAGAGAATACTTGCCCTTGCATATCCTTTATTGTTCCCCTTAGATAACTGGCCCTTGATTGACCCTGATTGTTACCCCTGGATAGCTTGCTTTGCTTCTGTAAAATACACTTTGCTAGTTCCCATACCATGTGACATCTGCCTTGATGTGGCTTTTGCCTTCAAAAACTTTGCACTAGCTGCATTAGGCACTGCAAGTTTTTGGGGGGTATGAGTCTGCTTGCAGTCACTGGTTCACAGCCATTATGAGTAAAGGATGCTTCACTTGCCAGGCCCTGGTGGCTCATGCCTGTAATCCTAATTAGTGAGGAGGCTGAGATCTGAGGATCATGGTTTAAAGCCAGCCCAGGCACAAAAGTCCGTGAGATTCTTATTTTCAATAAACCACCAGAAAATCAGAAGTGGCACTGAGGCTCAAGTGGTAGAGTGCTAGCCTTGAGCTGAAGAGCTGAGTGACAGCACCCAGGCCCAGAGTTCAAGCTCTACAACTGACAAAAAAAGGGGGGCAGGGAATGGCAATGTATTTCTAATGTGCTGTGTTGTATTGTAACTACCTAAAGAAAATAAAAATATAATAGAAATTAATGATTAATTTTTAATTAATTGTTTAATTCTAAACCATAACAAGGGCTGGTTTTGAAATCAAACAGACCTGAATTTAAATTTTGATTACATCTCACACCCTTCAGGTATAAATCCAATTTTAGAAGCCTTCTTTTAGGAAAAATAGAAAATATAAAAGTAAAATTAGTAGTGAAAGAGGTGTCAAGTTGATGTGGTGACCCAACCTCTGCTCCTGTATTATGTGTCATAATTTGGCAGTATTATTAGAGACATATCCTACGTTGTGATGACTGTCAATAGCTAAACATAGGTATGTCACTATCCCCCGAAATGTGTCTTCATTTGCTACTAACATCTCCACTGTCATTAGAGGAAAGTGATGACAAAAGTTAGCCTGATTTCAATTGAACTATCTTACTTTTAAAAAGCTAGGAGAAACATATGACCATGTGACCATAATTCTAGGACGTGTGTGTGTGTGTGTGTGTGTGTGTGTGTGTGTGTGTGTGTGTGTGTGTTTGCTGGTACTAGAGCTTAACTGAGGGGGTCTCACTCTCGCATTTAACTCTTTCATTCGGGGCTGGAGCTCTATAACTTGAGCCACATTTATACTTCAACAACCCCCCCCCCAACCCCAGCTACCCCGATACTTTATTCTTTCTGGTTAACTGGCAATAAGAATCTCTTGGATTTGTCTGCTTGGGCTGGTTTTGAGTCATAATCCTCAGCCTTCTAGGTAGGTAGGATTACAGCTAATGACCACCAGCCCAGCAATTTTCGGACTTGCTACAGAGCCTTGAGAGATTCCATTATGCAAGTGGAGAAGCTGGAGACCAAGCTGCATGATGCCATGATAATTCATGGGGATTCATTTGTGATGTCTGTTAGTCACACTATACGTATAAATAACCCTTCTCTTTCTCACAGGTCATACACTGGGGAAGTAAAGGAATGTATGGTTCATGGCCTAAAGTAAATGATCAATGGTAAATAAAGATTAAAAATATTAAATTTTGCAAACCAATGATAGCTCCTTTTGTGTATTTCACTATGGGGTAAGTACCATCCAAACTCTCAAAGGCTATTGAAGGTTTTGTGTGTTTGGGCTTTTTTTTCCCACTTACAGGCAGTCAGAGAGGGCTACTTAAGTATTTTATATCATTCATTTATCTTGCTAGCTATGTCCTTTGACATGCAGAAGCTCCACAGTTTAATGCAATCCCACTTTATCCAGCTTTTCTTTTATTTGTTGTGTTTCTGGATCTTTATTTAGGAAGTTTCAACCTGTGCCAAGGAGTCCTAGTGTATCTCCTATCCTTTCCTCTCATATTTTCAGAGGATCTGCTCTTACTTCAAGGTCTGTGATCTATATGCAGTTGAGTCTGATGCAGGATGATATGTAAGTATCTAACTTCAATTCTCTAAACATGTATAGCCAATAGTTTGAAGCCAGCCTGGGCAAGAAAGTGCATGATATTTTTATCATCAATTAGCCACCCAAAAGCTGAAAGTGGCTATGGCTCAAGTGATAGGGTGCTATCTTTGAGCTAATAAAGCTCATGGACAAAACCATAAGCCCTGAGTTCAAGCCCCAGCTCCAACACACACACACACACACACACACACACACACACACAATGGATGCACAAATTCATAACCAAGGTCATCTTGCTTAGATATTTTATTTTAATAAAAGTTTCCAAGTGAATATCAACCCTGGTTCTGGCAAAATTGCAGGGATGTTAGGAATGGCTGGCAAGTCAAAATAAGAAGAAAAATTGCCAGAGACCATCCTGAAGAGGAAAAAGGAAAGATAAATGATTTCATCCTCCAGGAAATGGGCATGGAAAAGAGAATGAGACATATGATGAAGTGAGACCACTGAATGCCCTAGGGGAACTCTGTGCTTCATTGCACCACCTAGGGGAGTCAAGGTATACATGGCACTTCTTCCCATAGTTGCTGTACAAGTAGTAGTATCGCTTTGGCCAAACCCAGGTGTGGAATCTATTGAGGATAGTCCTGTGAACCAACTTGGAGAAGTGAACTAAACAAAAACTATGCTTAGCAATATTAATAAGGCTGCCAGAATGCAGAACATGGAAGTGTGCATATGTGTATATGGCTATATGTAATCTTTGTAACAACAATTCTAATATGATTTACAAGAAAATACAGATATAAACATGGGCATGCAAATTTCATGTTGCTAAATAAATTCATGTCTACTACCAGTAAGAGAATCTTAGCCAGATCCTGAAGCCAAATTCACCTTTAATTAGCCTCCTCCTTCATTAATCTCCTCCTGTTCTTTTCCTTCTCTTCCTCTTCCTCCATCTTTATGTTAGTGGTGTTTTAGCTTGTTAGGCAGGCATTCTACCACCTGAGCCAGGCTTCCAGCCATTTTTGCTTTATTTTTCAGAAAAGGTCTCACCTCATGGTTATTCCCAGGTGGCCTGAACCATGATTCTCCTATTTATACTTCTAATATAGTTGGGATGACACACAGCACCACTGTCAGCTATTGATTCAGAAGTGATCTTTCCAATTTTCTTTTATTTTCTTTGGGGGGGGGTCCGGTCATGGGGCCTGAACTCTGGGCCTGGGCTCTGTCCCTCAGCTCTTCAGCTCAAGGATAGTGCTCTACCACTTGAGCCACAGCACCACTTCCAGCTTTTTCCTTTTTGCTTATGTGGTGATGAGGAATCAAACCCAGGGCTTCATGCATGCAAGGCAAGCACTCTACCACTGAGCCACCTTCCCAGCCCCGATCTTTCCAATTTTCTAAACAAGATTGTCTTTGACTTTGCCTCTCCAATAACTGGGATTATAAATTTAAGCTACTGCAATTGACCTTGTTAAATTTTTGTTGCTATTGGTTATAAGTCTTGAACTCTGGGCCTATGCATTGTTCCTGAGAATAGCACTTGATTTGAGCCACAATGCCACTTCTGGCTTTTTCTGTGATTAATTGGAAATAAGAATATCGTGGACTTTCCTGACTGGGTCGGCCTTGAACCACAATTCTCAGATTCTCAGTAGCTAGGATTATAGCCATGAGCCACCAACACTTGGCTTCTTGTTGAATTCTCTATGGGAAAGAATATAATCTATGCCTGTTGAATCTCTTAAAGTGGTGCTTGGCATACAGTAATTACTAAGTATATATTTGCTGCATGAAGGGCAGATAAATGGTGAACAAAGGGTAGTTGACTTCAAGCCATTCATAGGAATGGGCCTATTCTTCATGAGCTTTGTTCTACTTGTAATACTTCTTCTAGCTCAAATTAGTCATAAATATTATAGCACATAAATTGTTAGAGCTCTTCCTTTAGCCATGAGAAAAAGTGAGGCTTCAAGGAGTGAATGACTGAGAAGATGGCTCAACTAATTTGCAATCTGATCTGTTCTCGAATCCCAGGGATTCTGGCTTTGAATTCAGTGTTGTCAAATTATTACCAGGAGGTATCTTTAATCAAGTACATTAAGAAATATTCTCCTATGTTATTCTGTATGTAAAGCATAAGCATGTTCATGTTTGTGCATGTGTGCAATGATTTAGACTCTCCAGATTTCTTCAGCCTTATTTGTATGGGATGCTCAACTCTGTTTCACATCCATGTTTAACTGCTGTTTTGAACCACTGTCTTGTCTGCCTTTTCATCTAGTATATTAGATTTTTTCTTTTATGCAAGTGGATAGTTTATAGAATTAGCCATGTATAGTATTAGACATGATTCTAGGAATCCTGATCTTGAAAACAGTTTGTACTCCTCTTGCACATGGCCTGTTCTGTGTGTGGTTTCTGTACGAGCAACATTTCTGACTACCTGTAGTACAATTACTTTACATGAGCTATGTGATCTCACTCTTGTCATCTCAGATGCACTCTGCAACTAACCTTACACGACTGTGTCAGTCATCTTCATTAAAAGGTTCCCCAAGATTTGACACAGAGTGTAGCCCTTGGCAGCTCTTTTCCCAGGGCATTACAGATAGCGCATTACAGATTTTGGTTCCCTCTGCTGCTCCACCATCCATGACCCAGAAGCTGGCTTTCATTGACCTTCCTATATTTAATTTCAGTCTCATTTTCTTTCTTCCATTATTATCTTTCTCAGTCTCTGTAATGCCAGGTTTCAGGTCATACTCAGCTCAACTTTCACTTTCTTCATTGAACTTCAATTCTCCTGAGAGTTCATTTTTTTCTTTGTTATGGCTGCATTTTGAAAAATATTCTGAGGGTATAAATGGGTCTTTACTCATGCTTAGGAAAAAGCATGTACTTCATTTCTGATTATAGATTGTAAGTTAAAGCAAAGCATCATTCACATACGAACTGCTGTAAGCATGAGGGCTGTAGTGGACAGGGACCTCTGTTGCCAATGCTCCCAAGGGAGAGGCAGATTAGAAATGAATGTGCATTCAGCAGCAACCAGGTAGTTAACTTGCTGTGAAGATAAAGCAGCAGGGCGAGGAAACAGCAGTAGAGATGAAGGAGCCACACTTTGGTAGAGTGAAGAGCTACTCTGAAGACTGGACACTGAATTGAAGGAGTAGACAACACAGAGTTCAGAAGAAAGTGTGTTCAGGCAGAAAGATGTGAAGAACACAAAGCCTGAGGCGAAGGCCAAGCCAGGGCATTTCAAAGACAAACAAGAATGCCACCTCTCCTGCAGATTGGAGTTCAAGGAATCCCAAGGGTAGTCCAAGGGTAGAAGGCTGGAAATGTAGGCTGAGATCTGCTCTGAGGATCATGAGTCTCAGCCAGCCTGGGTAAAAAAACTCTGTAACCAATTAGCCAGCAAAAAGATGCAAAGATGTGGCTCAAGTGGTAGAGTTTTGAGACAAAAATGCTAAGAGAGAGTACAAGGCCATGAATTCAAGCCCAAATACTGGCATGCATGTGTACCCATGCACACACATGTATACACACACACACATATACAGAGAAGAGGAGGAGGAGGAGGGAGGAGGAAAGAATGGAGGAAGGAAGGGGGAGGGATGGAAAGAAGAAAGAAAGGAAGAAAGAAAGGAAGAAAGAAAGAAAGAAAGAAAGAAAGAAAGAAAGAAAGAAAGAAAGAACGAAAGAAAGAACGAAAGAAAGAAAGAAAGAAAGAAAGAAAGAAAGAAAGAAAGAAAGAAAGAAAGAAAGGGAGGCAGGGAGGCAGGGAGGTAGGCAGGGAGATAGGAGAAAGAGAAAAAGAGAAAGAAGGAAAGAAGGAAAGAAGAAAGAGAGAAAGAGGTGATTAGGGTCTGATCTCAAAAAAATCAAGAAGGCAATGGATAGGAAGAACCAAATGAATTACACACTAAACAACAACTCCAGCTATTGCTAGGGTATGTAGGGGGCAACGAGAAACAGTGGAAATGTAGGGAATGCAGGTAGGTGACCACTAGAGCAAGACCTCTGGAGAACTCAGTAGTGTGTCAGTAATGTTGTGATTCCAGGGATATTTTGCTGTAATATGTGAAGGAAAAAAAAGAGGCAAAAATGATTGCTCAGTTTGAGGCAAAAGGAGAATGGAGAGGCCAATAATAATTTTTGGAAACTTGGTGTATGGGTGCACATAACTGCTTTGTATGGTGGGTAGAAAAGAAATTCAGGAGTTCTAAATAGAGCTCATCAAGGTGGTGTATACCTGTAATCCTAGTTTCGTGGGTGGTGGAGATCAGGAGGATTGGGATGCAAGGCTAATCATAACTGAAAGCTAGTGAGATCCTATCTCATTCAGTAAGCTGGGCATGATATTTCCCACCTGTGATTTCAGCTAGGTAGGAAGATTACAGTCTGAGGTTTCCCTGGGCCAAAAGATAATAAATAACACTTGGTCCTCCATTAGACCTGTGCCTCATTAATTCACTCTGGATAAATCTATAGGTCTAAAAATTCTTTTAAATGCTAAAATGCTATCTGAATTGTGGTATAAAACATAGGGCACATCATCATTTATTCCTCACAAGACTTTTTAAATGCTGTAATGGAAATAAAATAGGCCTAAAATTCAAGAGAGTCATAGACATAGACAGAGACAGAGACAGAGACAGAGACAAGAGACAGAGAGGCAGAGAAACAGAGATTAAAAAGAGAGACCCTATCTGAGAAAATAAAGTAAACAGAAAAAAGGGCTGGAGGTTTGTGCTTGCTTGTCTAATAAGCACAAGGCTTTCAGTTCAAATCCTAGTATTCAGGGGCAGGGTGTAGAGAACAGAGAATGTTGAAAGGGGATACATTAATCAAGATGTCATGTCAGAACCTGACACCTTGAAAGAAAACCCATTTGTATAACTACTTAAAGATAATACAATTTTAAGGTATATGTTCACTTGAAAGAAAGAAAAAGAAGTCTAATTTGTGTTTGACATGCTAGATTACAAATATAAAGTTCAAATAATAAAGATATTTTATCTCTGTTTTAAATGCATCAATTTAAACAATGTCAGTTCTATTAACATTGTGCTGTTTTTTTTTCTTTTCTGAATGCAAGGACTTTGTATGTATTATTTTACTTTAAATCTAACTTATCCCCCTCCCCAAAATTTGCATTCTTTAACATCACACACAAAACCATTTTGTAATTGATTTGCAAAGGGAGTTTTGTAGAAAAGCTTGTGTTTATACTAAGTATCTATGCATGATTTAAAATATACAAGGCTGAAAAACCTCCAAGTGAATTTAGATTTGAAATCTGAAAAGAGAGTCATAAATGCAGAGACAGTGTTAGTAAGAGCTCCCTCAGTCCACTCAGCCTCTGATATTCAGTGATAACAGGGCAGAGTAGGATGAGGTCAGCTTCCTGAGAACCTCCGTGTCCTCTGGGGAAAGGACCATTAATTTTTAGAAGCTTGAATACTGTCATGGTTCAGAGTTCGGAACAGACTGGCCTAGAAATAAAAGAACCTGCCTTTCATTCCCATCCCTGCTGCTTACTGGAATGTGATCTTCTGTCTCCACACATTTGAAATAGAGCTGCCATTATGAAGCTGTTGCAGAGCTTTTGAGGATTTCTTACCATTATATAGAGATACACAAAAGGACCATGAAAAAATATGCATATAAGTTTTATTCTAAATTATAAATATCTGCTAAAAAAATCCCGTAGATAGAAATACTTTATGGATAAAATTGAACTGAAAAAGAGATTTAAGGACAGTGCTGATGTATGCAGCAAAGGAACTTTCTAAATCTTCAGAGTAATTCTTTAACTTGTCACAAGTTCACAGTGGTGCTACAGAGTTTTGTGTAGTGGACACTGACTAAACCATAGGAATGAATTCCCTTCTTAAAAAAAGTGTAACAGGCTTTTTAAAGTGTCCTGGGTCTATACCAGCAGCTACATTGGGATAAGGCTTATAAAATTCCCTTTTTACGTAAGCAATTTTTTATGTCAATAAAGTTTTGAGTTAGTTTATGGAGCAATCTCGGTAAAAATGATATAGTTAAGGAAATAGATTTACAGGAAAAACAAAAGAAAAGAAAAGTATAATGGAATGTTATTACACAAAACAATTCTAAGGGATCATTGTCACAATTTGATTATGATGTGTTTCTGAGTTTCTTGGAAGGCCCAGAACAAAAGGAAACATGAACAATGACTCAGTGGCAATTTCAAAGGGGCAAAGAATTTGCTTTGTTTCCCAAGAAAGATACAACTTGGACAGTCTAAGCCCATATTCCCCTTTCTTCATTAAAATGTTGTGACTTGAATGGTTATTAGTCTTCAGACTAAGAATCTACCTTGGCAATTTGAAGGTGCCACATGAGAGAGATCACCCGTGACTTTAGACTTTCTAAGGGTAAACATTCTAAGTGAAATCCAGGTAACAATCTGAAAAGTTATCTATGATTAACAAAATACCAAGAAGTACTAGATTCTCACAGCAGATAGGGCATCAAGCTAAAATATAAAACTATGTCTTTCTGTGTGATACCATTGCTTATTCCTACTTTTATTATCCAAGATAAGAAAACTTTTTGTTTACATTTTGTTTTTTGCTGAAAAGTTCTGATTTTGAAATCAAAGACAAAGCAATTATACTCAGCAATCAGATAAACAAGGCAGGATATCTTTAAAAAGGAAAACAACATTTAGGATGATAGGAATTATCTGGGTGCTATTGATGGATACCAAACAATCATCAAAGGCAACAACATGTCCATCTTGTGATTAAATAACTAATTTTGGTTTGAAGATTTTAAGTGTACATTGCATTTTTTTTATTTCTTGAATGCTTTCTCTCTACTTTACCAACTTGGAAACTATCCAGTATACGTACCGCAAAATTTCAACTGCTGAAACCATCACATATCACAAAGCACATGCAGTTAGGTACCTCTCAACACTTAACCTCTCCCCCTACCCTGAAAAAAACTGGAGAAATAAGAATATTAAAAGGACAGTACCATCAAAAAATGATGTTCTTGCAGTCGAATATATAGGGGATTCAGTAGTTGAATATAAAATAGATAAACTGTCACTCTTTAATTTATACATTTCTGTCCTGTATTGATAAGTAAGAAATGCACATTTATTGTTTTTTATTATTTTTACATTTTTTTATTGTGAAAATACTGCACAGAGGGGTTACAATTACATGGACAAGATGAGTACATTCCTTATCAAGCATTGTAGCCTCCTCCTTTGTTTCCCCTTTCCATCACTTCCTATCCTTTCCCCGCCCCCCCCACCCAATCCTCCCCGATCTCCCCCCCACCCGCACCAAAGTTGTAAAGTTCGTTTTTGACATAACTACTTGTACATCTCATTGTTGCAATGGGTCCATCTGTATCCCTATTTCAACGATGTGTTTTTCCCCTTCCCCTCCACAAATTATAACATCAAATACAGTGAAAGAAAGGGTCATACTGTGGGGGAGGGACATACAAAGCAACAAAGAAATAATCTTATAAATGTGTTAGAAACAATCTCAAGAAATAAAAAAAATCATTTGAGTACATATCTTAGGGTTCATTTCCCTAACATCACCTTATCTGACCTTTTCTGCTTGACTCAGACATATACTAGATATTGCAAATGAGGGAAACCATGGGACCTATGTTTCTTTGGGCCTGACTTACTTCACTTAATATAACTTTTTCCAAGTCTTTCCATTTCCTAACAAATGGGGCAATGTCATTGTTTCTGATGGAGGCATAGAATTCTATTGTGTACATATACCACATTTTCTTGATCCATTCATCTATTGAGTGGTGTCTGGGTTGGTTCCATATCTTAGCTGTAGTAAATAGGGGTGCAATAAACATAGTCGTGCTGGTAGCTTTAGTGTGGTCTTGTTTGTAAATATTTGGGTAAATGCCAAATGGGGAATTGCTGGGTCATAGGGGAGCTCTATGTGGAGTCTTTTGAGGAAACTCCATACTCCTTTCCAAAGTGGTTGAACAACTTTACACTCCCACCAACAATGAAGTAAGGTTCCTTTTTGTCCACATCTCCTCCAGCATCTGCTTTTATTAGAGTTCTTGATCATAGCCATTCTAACAGGGGTGAGGTGGTATCTCAATGTTGTTTTGATTTGCATTTCTTTTATGGCTAGGTAGATTGATTGTGTCTATTGGCCATCCTTCTTTCCTCTTCGGAGAAGTTTCTCTTTAAGTCTTTAGCCCACTTATTTATTGGGCAGTTGTTTCTTTGAAGATTTGTTGTTGGGGGATTTATTTTTTTTGAGGTCCATGTATATTTTAGATATGAGATCTTTGTCCATTGCATGGCTAAAAATGATGTTCCTGCAGTCGAATATATAGGGGATTCAGTAGTTGAATATAAATTAAAATAAACTGTCACTCTTTAATTTATACATTTCTGTCCTGTATTGATAAGTAAGAAATGCACATTTATTGTAAAAAATTATTTTAAGTACAATATCTTGAGAACAATGAGAAATAATCATCTGTAAACAGCCCGAACAGTTACTGTCTTAGTGAATTTCCTCTAGCATTTTTCTGTTTATTTCACTAAAAACATTTATGAATTTTCTAGTGGCAGAGTCTATGCTAAATACTCTTTTTATTTTGATACTGAGGATTAAATCTAATTGTATGTACTTTAGGCAAGTGTTCTACAACACTTCAGCCTTTGATTTTTATTTGGTTTTTGAGATACTATCTCATTCCCTTTGTCCAAACTGGATTGAAATCTATGATTTGTTCTTCCTGCAAGTAACAGATGTGAATCACCACTCTAGGTGCTCCCTCAACAGTGTGTGCATGTATACACACATCTACTCACATATTCTCCTTCTCTCTCCTCCCTCAACACTTGTTCTTTTCTGTTTGCAAGAGATTAGAATCAGTCTCAATCACTTCATGGCACTCTAACCCTGCAGCTGGAACGGTCGGCACCAGGACAACATGACAGGAGAGAAGAACTCTGCCAACCAAGTCTAATATGCCAATCTTGCCTCAGAAAATAGAATTGAGGACCTGAAAATGAGGCAGCAGATAGGAGTCTGTGATAGAGCTTAAGTCTATTTTCAGCCACAGTGCGTTCAATGAGTGGAGCAATCAAGCCTGGAGGAAAAATGAAGAGAATGAGAAACTACGTAAGCTTGTGTCTGGGGTTCAGAAGAGAGAGGGAAAGAAATGGAAAGACAGAGGGGAAAGAGAGAGAGGAAATGAGACACACAAAAACACACATACACATACACAACGAGAGATTGCATTCTTGGAGCATTTCCAATATTCCTCCAAATAAACGTCTATCTTGCCTTCAAATACATTTTGAACTTAAGCTTTAAGATACCATGTTAATGTGCATTGATAATGATTGTCTTGCTCTGTACAAGGCATCATTCCAACTATTTAATGTTCATTTATTTCATTAAATACATTTTAATCTTTATATCAACCCTCTCTAAAATGTGAGTGTTACTGCCTTCATTTTACGTGGGAGGACAGAACCTCAAAAACTTAAGCAGGAGGCATTGGTTAGGAAGGGCATGCCCATATACTACTCCTGCCCCCGATGTATATATATATAATATATTATAAATATTATATATTATATAATACTCTATATTATATATAATATATATTTTATATATAATATATAATAATATAGAATATTAATTTAATATATTATAATATATTATATATAATATTATATATAATATATTATATACATACAAATATATATTATATATAATATATATTATATATATACATGGGGGCAGGTGTAGTATATATATAATATATATATTATATAATATATATATATTATACACACACACACACATTCATTTTTCCGTTCCCTTTGGCACCTCCTCACCTCCAATAGAACAGAAATGGAGGTCTATTTTTAAATATGTGTGCAAACCAGCATCAAGAATATAAGAACAATATAAGAAATGGGCAAATATATTTGTGTGAAAATCTGTAAAACAACTCCTATGCCCCAGGCCTGGATTTCTGTCCTGTACAGGGAGGGGCCTGTTTCTACCTCTACTCTCCCAGGCCTCCTGAGCAGGTGCCTGGGAACATAGCTGGAGAGGGACTAATAAGGCTTTTCAAATGAAAGACATCAGTGAATTTACTATAAGAGACAAATGCAGAGGAATTACAATCCACATAGACATTGACTGCTTTTCTTTACCTTGACTTTCAAAATTCTTTACTTCTTCACATACTCCAAAAAGCCAACTCTTGCTGGGCACCCGTGGCTCACTAAGGAGGCTG
Organism: Dipodomys merriami; assembly: GCF_024711535.1. Classification (NCBI taxonomy): domain Eukaryota; kingdom Metazoa; phylum Chordata; class Mammalia; order Rodentia; family Heteromyidae; genus Dipodomys; species Dipodomys merriami. Next base: position 124,005 of record NW_027202748.1, on the reverse strand, counting down.
AGATCTGAGGATCGCGGTTGAAAGCCAGCTCGGCAAGGAAAGTCCATGAAACTCTTATCTCCAATAAACTAGCAGAAAACTGAAAGTGGCAGTGTGGCTCAAGTGGTAGAATGCTAGTCTTGAATTGAAGAGCTGAGTGATAGCACCAAGGCCCAGAATTCAAGCTCCATGACCATCTTTACTATATTACCATCTTTACTATATTACCATCTTTACTATATTTACTATATTTACTATATTACCATCTTTACTATATTAAGTCGGCCTATCCAAGAGCATGGGAGGTCTTTCCATTTCCTAGTGTCTTCTGCAATTTCTTTCTTTAACTTTTTATAGTTCTCATTAAATAGTTCTTTTACATCTTTGGTTAGGTTAATTCCTAAATATTTTATTTTTCGGGAGGTTATTGTGAATGGGGTTGCTCCCTTTATTTCCCTCTCTTCCTGTACATTATCAGTGTATAGGAAGGCAACTAATTTTTGTGGGTTTATTTTGTATCCTGCTATTTTGCCGAAGTGATTTCTGATTTCTAAGAGTTTGGGGATGGAGTTTTTGGGATCGTGGAGGTATAGTATCATGTCGTCTGCAAAAAGGGATAGCTTAACTTCTTCTTTCCCTATGCGGATCCCTTTAATGTCTTTTTCTTGCCTTATTGCCCTGGCTAAGGGTTCTAGGACTATATTGAAGAGGAGTGGAGACAGTGGGCATCCTTGCCTTGTTCCTGATTTTAGGAGAATTGGTTGTAGCTTTTGGCTATTGGTCTGTCATAAATGGCTTTTATTGTTTTTAGAAATGTTCCTTCTATTCCTATTTTCTCCAGAGCTTTTAGCATGAATGAATGTTGAATTTTGTCAAAGGCCTTTTCTGCATCTGTGGCGATAATCATGTGATTCTAGACCTTGGCTCTGTTGATATGTTGGATTACATTTCTTGACTTACGTATGTTAAACCATCCCTGTGTCTCTGGGATGAAGCCTACCTGGTCATAGTGAATTAATTTTTTTATGTGTTTCTGGATTCTGTTAGCTAGAATCTTGTTAAGGATCTTTGCATCTGTGTTCATCAAGGAGATTGGCCTGTAATTCTCCTTTTTGGTTGGGTCTTTGCCTGGTTTGGGGATGAGTGTGATATTGGCTTCGTAGAATGAGTTTGGGATAGCTCCCTCCTTCTCTGTTTCTCTGAAGAGCTTGAGGAGTATGGGTATTAGTTCTTGTTTAAAGGTCTTATAGAATTCTGCTGTGAATCCATCTGGTCCTGGGCTTGTTTTTGTTGGAAGACTTTTGATAGCTTCCTGTATCTCATTATAGGATATTGGCTTATTTAATTGGTTAACTTCTTCTTTGCTCAGTTTGGGCAACTTGTATTTCTCTAAAAATGCATCCATTTCTGCCCGATTTTCTTCCTTTAGAGAGTATAGCTTTTGAAAGTAGTCTGTTAGGATTGTTTGGATATCTTGAGTACGTGTTGTGATGTTTCCCGTGGATCCCTAATCCTATTAATATGGGTTTCCTCTCTTCTTTTTTAAATTAATCTAGCCAATGGGCCATCAATTTTGTTTATTTTTTGAAAGAACCAGCTTTTTGTTTGGTTTATTTTGGTTATGGTTTTCTGATTTTCTAATTGTTAATCTCTGCTTTTAATTTCATTATCTGGCTTTGTCTAGTAGCTTTAGGTCCCATTTTTTCTTGTTTTTCTAGCTGTTTTAATTACAACATGAGATTATTTACTTGGTCTGTCTCCATTCTCTTGATCTGGGCACTGAGGGCAATAAATTTGCCCCTCAGGTCTGCTTTTGCTGTGTCCCACAAGTTTCTTTGTGAGGTGTTTTCATTTTCATTGAGTTGTAGGAAATGCTTTATTTCTTCTCTGATCTCTTCTGTTATCCAGGCATGGTTAAGGAGTGTGCTGTTCAATTTCCATGTATTAGAGAAATTTCTGCGGTATGCTTTGTTATTGAGAGCTAGCTTGATTCCACTGTGGTCAGATAGGATACAGGGGATTATGTCGATCTCTTTGTATTTGCTTAAGTTCCTTGCATGAACTATGATATGGTCTATTTTGGAGAAAGTTCCGTGAGCTGCTGAGAAGAATGTGTACTGTGTTGTTTTAGGGTGAAATACTTGGTAGATGTCAGTTAATTCCGCTTGAAGTATGGCCTCTCTTAATTCGGTAGCTTCTTTGCCAATCCTCTGGTTGGTAGACCTGTCCTTTGGCGAGAGTGGTGTGTTAAAGTCTCCTAGTATTATCGTATTGGGATCTATTTTATTCTGTAAGTTTGAGAGCATTTGTTTGACATATCTGGGTGTACCAATATTTGGGGCATATAAGTTGATGATGGTTATATCCTCCTCTTGGATTGTTCCCTTTATTAATATGTAGTGTCCGTCCTTGTCTTTCTGTACTGATTTTAATGAAAAGTTTATTTTGTCAGATATCAGGATAGCTACACCTGCTTTCTTACTGGGGGCGTTTGATTGGTAGATCCTTTTCCACCCCTTCACTCTGAGTTTGTTTGTATGTTTGGCTGAGAGGTGGGTCTCCAGGAAGGCAACAGATGGATGGGTCTTGTTTTCTGATCCAGTCCTCAGTTCATTTTCTTTTAATTGGCGAATTCAGCCCATTTATATTAAGAGAAAGTATAGAGAGATGCATTGTTGTCCCTGTCATTCCGTTTTCCTAAGTTTTTCTTCTTTCCTTTCCTCCTGTGCTTGCTCAGTTAGACTTTGAGTAACGCCTGTTTGGGGCAGGCCCCAGTTCCTGGTTGCTTTCTTCAGGTTGTGTCCCCCCTCTTAGAATTCTTTGTAATGCTCTGCCCATGTAATTGTAACCCCTCTGTACAGTATGTTCACAAATAAAATAAAATAAAATAAAAAATTCTTCTATATAATAAAAAAATAAAAAAAAAAAGATCCAAAAATCGGAAGTCACACGGTAGATTGGATTCCATCACAGGTCGCCTTCTCTCCTACTCTATACAAATATGTACTTATTTGCATACTAAATTCAGCTTATGAATGGATGACTATTGTGCTCTCCTTCTCCCTCCCCAGGGACTCAAACTCAGGTCCTGGGAATGGCCTAGCTCCTTGGTGGTTCACAGGCTGCTGTGCTCATATGGACCCATTTGCCAATTGGGCTTGCTAGGCCCCGAGTTCAGATCCCAGCCTGCCAAAATATTCATACTGATGTCAGAAGCCAATCGTTGCACCTGTTTTCCTTTCCTGTTTAAGTCCTGGGTCTCAGCTAGGATGGAGAATGCATGGGCCACGCTGTGGCCATGGGAATAGGGTATCATCCACGTCAGCCGAGTTATACCTGTCATCATATACTCAAGAAAATACACAATATATCCATGAATAGCATACAAAATAGAGAATAACTACACTAAAGGCACGATGCAGTCTAAACACAGATGTGAATATACATCCCATGTTTCAATGATGAATTGAGGACTCTTGTGGCCTCCCTAGGGCTCGATCTCAGCTCCTGGGAACAGACCAGCTCCTTAGTGGTTCACAGGCTGGTGTGCTCACGTAGACTCATTGGGCAATTGGGTCTCCTAGGCCCCGAGTGTGAATCCCAGCACTGCCAAAAATTCACCCTAATGTGAGAAGCCAGTCATTGCACCTGTTTTCCTGTGCTTTGCAAGTTCTGGGTCTCAAGTAGAATGGAGAATGTATAAGCAACTCTATACTCATGGGACTAGGTTGTCATCCAGGTCACCACAGTTATATCTGTCATCTTATACTCAAAAAAATACACAATATATCAATGAATAAGAGACAAAATAAAGAGAATGACTACACCAAATGCAAGATGCTGCCCACCCATGTATGGAAATATAGATCCTTGGTTTAATTATGAATTTATGACTATATTGTCCCCCACCAGGGCTCGATCTCAGGTCTAGGGAATGACCTAGCGCCTTAGTGGCTCACAGGCTGGTGTGCTCACGATGACCCTTTCACCAATTGGGTCTGCTAGGCCTTGACTTCAAATCTTAGCACAGCCAAAAGTTTCATCCTGATGTGAGCATCCAATCGATCTACCTGTTTTCCTTTCCTGTGAAAGTCCTGGGTCTCAGAGAGGATGGAGAATGCTATATAGGCAACTCTATTTCTATAGCCATAGAAATAGGTTGTCCAGGTCAGCACAGTTATATCTGTCACCATACTCAATAATATACACAATATATCCATGAATAAATAAAAAATAAAAAAAATCTACACTGAATGCAAGATGCATACGACACCTGTAGGTAAAGAGAGATCCTATCTTTAAAAAAGATGGGTTTATTATTTTGTCCAGTGCTGAGGCTTCAAATTAGGCTCTGGACTGGGACTGACATTCTAGTCTTTAAGGATGGTGAGCTTCCCCTTCCCCCACTGTGCCACAGAGTTACTCAGACTTGTGTTAAAATCCCAGCACTGACAAAAATTCATCCTTATGTCAGAAAGCAATCGTTGCACATGTTTTCCTCTCCTGTGAAATGCGGGGTCTCAACAAGGATGGAGAATGCATAGGCAACCCTATAACCATATGAACAGGTTGTTATCCATGTCAGCACAGTTATACCTGTCACCAAACTCAATAAAATACACAATACCTCCATGAATTAGTCACAAAATAAGAAGTACACTGAATGCAAAATGCTGTCCACACATGTATGTAAATATAGATCCTATGTTTAAATAATGAATTTATGACTATAGTGGGGCACCCTGAGGATCATTGTCAGGTCCTGGGAATGGCCTAGCTCCTTAGTTACTCACAGGCTGGTTTGTTCACCTTGACCTATTCACCAATTGGTCCTGCTAGGCCCTGAGACAGATCCCAGCATTACCAAGTGGATCATGAAGTAAGAAACTGAGTGTGAAAATTATTTTTCTTTTCTCTGAGAGTCCTGGGTGTTAGGCATGATGGAGAACATGTCTACAAATCTAGATGCTATGTGATAGTATATCATCAATGTAATAAATGGAGTGGGTGTCATCGTAGTAAATAAAATCAATGGTAAATAAATGAATAAAAAAATACAAGGAACAACCACACCAAACATGTATGGACTGAACATCTATAGGTAAGTATAAATCCTATCTTTACAATGTATATAAATAGTATGTTTTCCAGGGCTGGGGCTTGAATTCGTGCCTAATGAACAGGCCTAACTTTCTTATCTTCAAGTATGGTAAGATTCCACTTCATCCACAGTGCTGCATGTGTACCCAGACCCTGAGTTCAAATCGAAAACTGTGCAGAATAAACAGTGCAAATTGCAAACCAGAGAGCTAATTTTTTTTTTATTTTATTTTATGCTCAGCACGGCACTTGAACTCAGTTCGTGGCAACTCTGCCTCATCTTTGATCACTCAAGGCTGGGATGGAGCCACTGGACCCATAGCTGCTCCTGGGATCCTAAACCCCCAGGCCTTGCAGGGAAAAATACACAGAAAAATGCTGTGAGACAGCTTTTTATGTTTTCTTCCTTTGCACGGTGACCTCCTGGGTCTAAATGACACTGTTGCAAAGGGTACTTCACCTTGCATTGCTGAAGACTGGCAGAATACCGGGAAAACCATAGGCCCACGTGGCAATGTAGGCCCTGATTTTGAATCCCTGTCCTGACACAACCAATGGCAGGAGATACTAAGAGACTTATTCTCATCAATAGGAATAACAATGGAATGTTATCAATGTCACGGTTGAATGAGTTGATTGTGAATGATGCTTCTATAAAATTAGACAGCATAATTTCAGGAGGCTGATTGATTTTATTTAATATTATGAAGCATTAAAAGAATACTATTACAGGAACACAATAATTTCAAGACACAGAGTTCATTAATAGTTTAAAGATGAAAACAATAACAATAATTACATGGAAATATAATAAATATCCAAGAATTGGTACAAATGTAGTCTATATAAGTGAATAATGGACAGACATCTCTGGAATGGTATAAAGATATATATTTATTAGTATACTGCCACCTGTGTGTCAATCTGTTCTTATTTTGTCAATCCCTGGGGCTCAATCTTAGGTCATAGGAACTGCCTGTCAGCTCAATTTGCCCCAGAATGGCATGTGGACACTCACCCATTCATGAATTTGGCCTTGTAGGCCATGAGTTCAGATGCCAGCACTCCCAAACAATGAATCGTGGAGTAAGAATCTGATGGTGACATGTTTTCCTTTACTGTGAATCTTCTGGGTGTCAGGTATGAAGTGGAATACATATGCAGACCTATGTCCTATGTAATCAATGTAATCAATGTTCTATGTGTCATAATAGTCAATAAAATAAACGGTCAATACATGATTAAAACAAAAAATAAAATGAATAACTCCACTGAATGCAATATAGAGTCAACATATGTATATAAATATAAATCATATATGTAAATTGTACATGAGTAGGATATTTTCTAGTGGTGGGGATCAATTTCAGGCTTAAGGAAGACTTGATTTTCTTGACTTCAAGGAGGAAATCTTCCCCTTCCCACACAGTGCAAGAGAGTTACCCAGACCATGAGTTCCAATCCCAGTCTTGGCAGAAAAAATGGCACCTTTATAGTATATAAGGTCCATTTCTTAGGTATTTCATTATGCCTCCATTTTATGAATGTGATTGTTTAAATGCTTAATAAAGTATTAATTAAAATCAATCAGTGTCTTATAATATAATTGTGTATCATTTTATCCTAGAATTATTCAAGAACTGTTCAATCATGACTTACATCACATTACATTGGTAATCATATGGATAGGAACAAGTTTCTTAGGATCTCCTACCATTTAGAGATGGCAGGACCTGGATTCGAATAGTGGGCTCCAGCTCCCACCACTTCAACCTGAGGATAGGGAACTCACCAGTCTGTCCAAGAACATAAACAAGACCAGTGATTAGGCAGGCCCAGTGGCTCTCAGCAATCCTCCTTGTTACTTACAAGGCTGTGATGGGAGGATCAAAGTTATCCTAAGTAGGAAAGTCCTTGAGACCCCTGTCCAACTTCAGTGCCAACAAAGCCAGAAGAAGAGTTGTGTAGCTCTTGTGGTAGAGGGCTAGCCTTGAGCAAAAGCAGCTCATGGACTGTGCTCAGATCCTGATTTCAAGTTTTGGGACTGGCAACAAATAGGCACACACAAGATTCTGTGCAGCCATCTGGCTAAAGCAGGTTACCCTCTTGTCCCCAACTGAATTGGACATTGTTCCCTGGGAAAGTGGCTGGGGGAGTTGCTGTCATCTTGACTCTGCCCATGCTGCCTGCATCACATGATTCTGGCCACACCACCATTCTTTCATGTTTCTTTCAGACCAATGGAATACAAGAATGGTGGCCAAGCCCACATTCCATGCTGCCTCGTACCCCCTGGGATTCCCTAGGTTGGTTGTCACCACTACCAGCAGTTGAAGAAGGTAGAGATGGCTGAGTAGTGAGCAAGAGTCTTGAAGCTACTTTGGAGTAGGAAATTGATGTGGCCTCCTGCTTCCCAGCCCCCTCCCCTGCTTCCTCCAAGGCACTGCATTTCAAACCTCAGGTGGTGGCAAGCTGCTGGCAGGCTTGCAGCCCTGACTTGGTCCCGGCCCCTAGTCCTTTGCTCTGGACCTGAGTGTCTGCAATGCCCCCTCCATTGCTGCTCACCCCACCAGGAGCATCCACCAACAACTTCTCCCAGCAGCACAGGTGAGTGGTCTCCCAGTGGGCCTGCACCCTGCAACACCCGTACCTGGTGACACCCCCCCAGGTGACGGACTTGCACTTCCCTCACACCCCACAGTCCAGCCAGGGTTCTGCCACTAATGCGCCCCAAGGGTAGGGGGTGGGTGTTAACCCGGGGATCCCACTCCCATCCCTAGTGATCAATGTCCCAGGAAAAGGGCAGATGCAGTGATGGGTGAAAAGGGAGTGTTAGGTTTTTTAAAAAGAGGTAACCGAGTAAGAACAGCACCAGCACGCGCGTGGTATTCAGATAAGGGGTAGGTTTATTCAGTAGACCTGCTTGGACCAGGCAAGGGTGGCACTCCACGTGGCTGGGAAAGGCCTGGGAATGAGAGAGAGCTGGGAAGAGAGGAAAGAGAGAGAAAAGAGCAGAGAGAGGGGTAAGAACAGTAGCACTCACGTGGTATTCAGGTAAGGGGTAGATCTGCTGGGACCAGGCAAGGTTGGCACTCCACGTGGCTGGGAAAGAGAGAGAGCAAGAGAGCAAGAAAAGAGCAGCAAGAGCTAGAAATGAACAGAGAGAGAAAAAGGAGAGAGTCTGGGCCTGGGCTAGCCCTTATGTAGGGTATGGGTGGGGAAAGGTGTGGCCACATCAAATTCAGATGTGACCTCTTCCAGGTGTCCCAGTTGCCTAGGTAACGCAGGTACTGGGTGGAGACTTTGCTGCGAGGAGGGTGGAGTCTGCTCGCCATCCAGGAGCGGACCTTACAGGGAGCACCACATCGTCCCTGGCCTGGAGCAGTGGGAGCTACAGAGCCATGCATCTGCACCCTTTCTCTCCCTAGTGGGAACTTGGTGGCTTTAGTCAAAGGTGGGGAACAGTACCTCCACACCTGCCTTCTCAGGTCTTTTCCTTTTTTCTGGGCATGGGGGTTGTTGGATGCAGAAGATAGACACCCCCCCCTGGCTGTGTGAGCTCTTGTCTTCTGTGCTTGGTCATCCTTTCACCTGAAGAGGGTCCCAGAAAAGCCCAGAAGGGAGGTGAAGGGTGCAGGCGGTCAAAGCAGAAGGTGAATATCTGGGAGGAATAACCCCACCCCACACACACACATACACCCGGCCTGTTCCCCTACCCCTCAGCTGTCAACAGTTCTCACAGGGTCATCACCTTTCCCAGCTCTGCCAGCATGTTCTGATGCTTGGTCCATTTGGTCTCCTCATCCTCCCCAAGAATCCACCAATTAGCCCAGAAGCATGTAGGCCAGAAGGAAGGAGTATGTCCATCCATTTCACCAACAGTGCCCCACCCCTGGTCAGACACCCTCCTGAGGTCAACATGACCCTCTGCTAGTTTCCTTTCCCAGGCTCTGAGGAGACACCTGTCTCAGGACTCCTTCACCCAGCATCCTGGCCTAGGGTTTTGGTGAATGTAGAGTCAAGGCTGGTTGTTCCCAAGGGGAAGGATCTGACCCTGGAGAAACGGAGAGGCGGGGTGGTGTTGCATCATTTGAGTGGTGCTCCCCTTGGGTGGGAGCCCCTGGTTGTCTCAAGGGAACCTCCATGCTCCAGCTTGTACATTGTCCCAGATGAGAAACGAACAGAGGCACTGCTCTGAGTCATGTGTATGTGTGTGTGTGTGTGTGTGTGTGTGTGTGTGTGTGTGTGTGCATTAGAGAAAGAGAGACAGAGAAAGAGGGAGAGAGAGACAGAGAGAGACAGAGACACAGAGAGAGACAGAGAGAGAGAGAGAGAGAGAGAGAGAGAGAGAGGGAAAGAGAGAGAGATCATCTTTCTGTCCCGACCCGCAGGACTTCAACCAGGGCAATGAACCTAAGCGAGAAGGAATGAAGGGACAAGAGACACGAAGAAGGACAGCAAGACAAGGATTCTGATCAAGCTGCCAAATTTTATTTTTCACACAGGGGTATTTATATGCTTAGAATAAGGAAGCTTTTTCATTGGCCATAGTAGCTGCAAGATGTTTGCTTAGGGCAATGTGAAAAGGTGGTCCATAGCAGCTACCTGGTCTTTGTTTGGGGCAGGATGCAAAGACCAGATTCTGTAAATAACCTCGAGAGATGGTCCAGCAAGATAGTCAAGCTTATCATGCAGAGAGACTCCCTGCAGGGCTCCCAACATCTCCCCCTTTCTTATTTAGAAAATTGACCATCAATTGTTGGCTGCTCTTTTTGAGGGGGTGACAGAGGCTCTCTTCCTCTAAGGGCCCAGGGTTTTTCTCTGCTCTGAGCAAGCATCCTCACTCGGGGTGGGGAGTTTTACAGGCCTTGGCATGTTTTTTGAGGAGATGGCATGTGGATATGCATGCCAACCGTCATGCACCAGAGCTTGCCACTCAGGGGTCTTGGGTTTTGGGATCTCGCGGATCCATCCCCCTGCAGTCTTAACTGCACCCTTGATTTGAGCATTTTTTCTTCCTCCCATAGGTGCATCCTCCCCCAAGCGCAGGGGCCTATAGGAGGAGGGGCGAACCTATCCCTTATGGCAATAGGTCTTGCCCGTTGAATGGTCAGGAGGTATGAATAAGGAGAAGGATTTTCTAAATAAGAAAAGAAAGGGGGGCTGTTTCCCACTGGAACAAGCTCATGGCAAAACACTAATTAAAAGCCTGGGGTAAATCCTAGATCTCAATGCCACAGTCTGCCATATCAAGGCAATGTGTATGGTGATGAACCTGTATGGGCTTAGAAGCCAAGAGATTAATCTGTTATTTAATAAATTCAAAAAGGATGGTCCATGTCTGGAGTTCTAGCTGCATCTGCAAGAGAAAAGGCATCATCCTCGGGGGAAGGTTTCCCCTAGGTTGTGGTAAGCCATTAACCTGTTTTATCAAGCATTCTGGCAGCCACCTTGGGGCTGCTTGTTCTTGATCTAAAAGACAAAGAGTGGCAGGGAGTGGTCTACCTGTAGCTTGGGAGGGCATTTCCCCTTGGCTTTGTTTGCTGAAGGGACATTCACGAGCAAAGTGACCAGGTTGTTTACAATTAAAGCAAGTATGTGAGCTGGGGACTGAACCTTGAAAGGGCTTGGTAAAGGCAGCACCTATGGCGGTAGCCGATCCCTTTTGAGGGAGTCGCTTCCAAGCATAAAGGCCAGCATTTTGAATTTGTGCCAAAAGTCCGGCAGGAAAGCGCGCCTGTTTAACATTGGTATCAAAGGGCACATTACCCAAAAGTTTAGTATAGGTCCAGGTTTTTGAAGATGTTTTAGCCAAATTTTTTTGCGCGGTCTCTCTACATTGTTCCTTAAAGTCCACATTCCATAAAACAAAATCACCCCCACTAAGGGTGGCACGGGCCAGAAACTTCCAATCATTAGGGGTGAGCCAGCACGCACTTTGGTTTTCTAACAAGGCTAACATATAAGGGGCAGTCAGGCCATATTGGGCACATGCATTTTTAAGCTTTTCAACAAACGGAAGCCTAAGCCTCTTATACTCTTGTTGGCCTTTTCCCTGGGTGGGTTGTTCCCCTTCATCCCCAGTATCCTGTTCCTCATCCTCCTTTTCCTCTTCTTCTGATTCATCCTCCTCACCCTCTGAGGTCCTATCTGTCTGGCTCCAAGTTACTGGAAAGGCGAGAACTGATTGATGGCCTGATCTAGCCTTAATTTTATCAGGCGTTTTTGCCTTATCGGCCAAGGCCAGTATGCGGAGTTCATAATCAAGGGACCACAGTTCTTTTAAAAGTTGAAGGTGTTCTCACTTATGTTGAAGAGTCTCGCATAAAGGTGCCAGGTTAGCTAAAGGACTGGAAGAAAAAAATCTGGATCTGGAGGGGCAGTGGGCCCTTGAAAGGCCAGGTCACAAAAGGGAGGGATTTTCAATAAATTGACCAGCAGTCATATCTAATACAACTGATGGGCAAGCCGTGGGGGGCCGAGAGGCATTTTGGAGAACCTCCTCTCCTGCTTTTACAAGTTTTAAAATTCCACTATCAAATAGAGACCATTTCAAAACTTCATTAATCAAATTCCAATAGGAAAAGGGGTAGCAGGAACCTTTTCCGGACCAAAGGTTTCATAATAATCTTTTAAACAATCTCCTACTCTTTGCCATCTTTTTGCATCTATGATTCCTACAAGTCCTCTATGAATGAGAAAAATAATTCTAAATCCTTTTTCTTAACCCACGTTTCCCATGTCTTGAGGGCCTCCTTGAGGTCTGACAGAAATAGATCATGTGATGATGTTGCTTGTCCCATAGTGGGTCACTCACCATGGGGCATCCCCACTCTCCTCCTGGATCTGTCTCTCGGCGGGGTCTGTCGAGGCGATCTCATGATCTCGGACTGTACTTGGCCAAGTTTTCCCGGAGGATGGCGTTCCTTCCTTAGTCAGAGGCTCATGCCCCACGTTGGGCGCCAGTTGTCCCTACCTGCAGGACTTCAACCAGGGCAATGAACCTAAGTGAGAAGGAGTGAAGGGACAAGAGACACGAAGAAGGACAGCAAGACAAGGATTCTGATCAAGCTGCCAAATTTTATTTTTCACACAGGGGTATTTATATGCTTAGAATAAGGAAGCTTTTTCATTGGCCGTAGCAGCTGCAAGATGTTTGCTTAGGGCAATGTGAAAAGGTGGTCCATAGCAGCTACCTGGTCTTTGTTTGGGGCAGGATGCAAAGACCAGATTCTGTAAATAACCTTGAGAGATGTTCCAGCGAGATAGTCAAGCTTATCATGCAGAGAGACTCCCTGCAGGGCTCTCAACATCTTTCTACTTGTACATCCTGACAGTGCTCAGGTGAGTGATCAATTGGCAAATTTCAGGTGCTGCATGGATAAGTCTTCTGTCACCAGTCTGGATTTGTGTGTGTGTAGAAGTGGGTTACAACAAAGATGGTCGAACCTTTTGGTAACTTTTCCTGCTATCTTCGCGAGGGGAGGGGGGGGTGCATGGGCTTCATGGCTGAGGTCCAGGGACCTGGAAGGGTAAGGTGCTTGAAGGGGACTGATCACCTTTAAATTACAAGACCAAGGGATTTGTGTGCCCTGGAGCTCTCTACTCCCTTGGGCCTGGTTGGTGGCAGTGGCAGTTTGGTAGGACCTGGGGGTGCGTCTCACAGGGGGTGGTTTCCCAGGGGGACAGAGTGTGTGGCCAGCACTTAGTAAGGATATGCACCCTGCGAGTATGGAGTGCACCAGCATAAGTCAGACTCCGGGTCTTCTCATCATGATGTCTGATGGTTGAGGCCAACCCTATTTTAAATCTTGACCTATGATCTTCAGATCTCAGACTCCTGAGTAGCTGGGATTACAGGCATGATCCTCTGGCACTGGGCCTCTGATTCTTTTTGGTATATTAGGGTTTGAACTCAAGGCCTTAGGCTTGCCAGTCAGGTATTCCACCATGTGAGCCAAGCCTTTCTGTCTTGGGCATTTCCAAAATAGAGACTAAATATATGGTCAGGCTGGGCTGGATCATGGTACTCCTATCTGTGACAGGCATGCTCCACCAGGCCTGGTCCTCTGTAGTTGGGATAGTAGACATGTAGCACCATGTTCAGTCATCAGTTTAGATGGATTATCTCAAACTCTTAGTGCACAGCAGTCAATTCTTGACCACAGGGTAAGCCCTGGGTTAGGTTTCAACTCTTGGACCTCAGTCTCCTCTTGGAACAGTTGTGAGGAAACAAGGGATTTATACAGAGGGATCTCTCGCACAGGGCACAGAGGGAGCGGCCATTAGATACGGTTCCTGGCAATTCTGTGAGCAAATGAAAGGAAGATACCTGGAAAAGGCTCACGTGGAGCTTATTAATCGTGGAACAGGTGAGGGATTATGAAACAAAACATGTCTCTCTTTCATCCTTACCTTGTCCCCATGAGGAAGGGGATCCTTCACTGTGTTTAGTTTTGCAGCTGGGGATACTGAGGCAAGGAGAAGCCAGGTGACATACTCATGACCTCCAGTTCACAGGAAGCTCTGCCTGACTTCTCTGCCATACTCCCTAGGACAATGGGTGCTATTCAGTCCACTTCTTGTGGTGAGAAGTCCAATTCTTGTCAGTCGTGGGGCTTGAACTCTGGTCCTGGGCACTGTCCCCGAGCTCCTCAGATCAAGGCTAGCACTCTACTACTTAAGCCACAGCGCCGCTTACAGTTTTTTGTGCTTCTTTGGAGATAAGAGTCTCACAGACGTTCCTGCCCGGGCTGGCTGTGAACCATGATCCTCATATCTCAGCCCCCTGTGTAGTTAGGATTAGAGGTCTGAGCCATGGGCACCCGGCTTAAGTTTAATTCTGACTTTTTTTCTCTCTCTCACAGGAACTGGATGAATGTGTGCTGGAGGAGGTGGCCCAGCGTCCCCATGTGGTTGGAACCCAAGGTGGCCCTCTCATTCTGGAGGTAAACTGTGGGTTAGGAGCTGTCTTGCTCAGCCTGTTGAACCAGCTTCATGAGGTAAGCCCCTCTGTGCCCTGGCTAAACTATAACAGTTATTCATTGTCCATCCAGCCTTACTGGACTTAGTATTTTTTGTATGTTATTTTCTAGCACCTGGCCAAAATTATGATACATAGTTATGGAATGAAAATATAATGCCATCTTAAGAAAGTCATTTAGGGCTTTGGAAATGTGACTTCATGGTGTGGTGATTGCCTAGCCTGCCTGAATGCCTGGGTTCAATTCCTCACAGAAAAACACTGAAAGAGATGCTGTGCCCCAAGTGGTAGAGTGGTAGCCTTGAGGAAAAAAAAGCAAGCTCAGGAATAATTCCCTAGTCCTGAGTTTAAGCCCCCTGGACTGTCAAAAACAAAAGAAAACAGTTAGTAAATGCAAAATAAAGAACACATACTTGGAATATATAATTGCTCCTTCCATACTGATACCTGACAATAGTCCCTAATTCATGCATTTTGCCTATATTAGGATACTGTGTTGAAAAAAAATGTTTTGTTCATTAGATCACTGCAGTTAATGCCAGGAATGTACTTAGATGTCAAGGGAAGATGAATTCTGGAAATTAAAAGATTCCAGGCTTTTGAGTAGTCACTGGTAATCACAGAGAAGGCTAGTCTAAGTGAGATTTGGAAATCTTTTTGGTCAGTCATGGCACTAAAAAGGCAGAGACTAATAGTTGTGATAGAAGAGAAGGAATAACTCCAGATGGAAGGAATAAATGATAGTAACTAACATATACCAGAAACTGTTCTAGGGAACTATTTTGGGTTATTGAAGAACTAGTTATCAACTAGGTTTATACCTCATTGCCTTTAACATTGTAAATCTCTTAGGCTAGTTTTTAATCTCTGTGTGATAAATGTATCTCCTTCTATGCTGTTCTTTCATACCTGATCTCCTTTGCTTTCTAAAAACCTCAGTCTTTCTATATTACTCTATGAATATTGCCTAGTACTAAATAACACCTACACAGATGGCAGAGGATGCTAATGTAAGAGTCCCATAGCTCATGAGTCATTAATATAACAACATGGAAAAATGAGGACATATTTATTCCTACCCCAATTTTTCTGAAAAGCTGCAATGTCATCATTTGGTTCAAATTTCCATTCTTTGTCTACATAGTGTCATTAAGTACACATAAATGCAAATATGAGCCAGGTGCTGGTAGCTCAAGCCTGTAATCCTAGCTACTCAGAAGGATGAGACCAGAGGATTGTGGTTCAAAGCAAGCCTTGTCAGGAAAGTCCATGAGACCCTTATCTTCAATTAATCACAGGAAACCCAGAATTGGTGCTGTAGCTAAAGTGGTAGAGTGCTCAACTTGAGATGAAGAGGTGAGGGACAGCGCCCACAAAAAAAGTGCAAATATGACTTTCAGTTTCCCCAAAAGGAATGACAAGGTCAATAGTAATCTTTCCAAGCATAAAAAATAATTACAAAATGATTCAGTGCACCTACTTTCACTGAGTTATTTAAGTTATGGCTTCTTTGCTGGGCATATTCTCTTCTTTTAAAAATTGTCAAATATTAGCTTTATAATAAACTTCATCTAATATTTTTTTTCAAAGGAGCAGTCCATACTGTCGATATCACTTGGCTTTCTTACTATCCTATTTCAAAGCTAATCCAGGCAGGAAAGTCTGTCAAACTATTATCTCTAAATAAACACTAAAAAAAGCCGGAAGTGGAGTTTTGGCTCAAGCAGTAGAGTACTAGCTTTGAGGATAGGTGGGCAAGAAAGACAACTGTTCAGGGACAGGGTCCAGCCCCTGGGTTCATGTCCCAGAACCAGGACAAACTAAACAAACAAGCAAACAAAAACAACCCCCAGATATTTCTTTGGGACTGTCCTTAAAGGAGTACTGCTCTGAGAAGAGGCTACTTGTGCTGAACATATTCACAAGATCCTGCTTTTTTGGAATCCTTATTGCTATGGAGAACTCAGGACCAGACTAAAGGAATTGATAACTGACTCCTGCCAAAAGAGAATCTTCTTAGGGATGAAATATCCATACATAAGACACTTTTAAACCTCCATGTCTTTGTTTCTTTGCAGTAGAACAACTTTAAAACAATGTTATTAGGGGCTGGGAATGTGGTTCAGTGGTACAGTGCTTGCCTTGCATGCATGAGGCCCTGATTTCTCAGTACCACATAAACAGAAAAAGTCAGAAATGGCGCTGTGGTTCAAGTGGTAGAGCACTATCGTTGAGATGAAGATCTGAGGGAGAGCGCCCAGGCCCAGACTTTAGGCCCCACAATTGGCAAAAACAAATACAAACTAACTAAAAAACAACAACGTTAATTCCTTTTATTCTATGCTGGCCTTCACATGGCACATTATTATCTTTTGTAATACTCTCAAGTAGAAGTTTACAGACAAGTTTATATGAATAAAAAATACACTGGAAAAAGTAAGGGACAGAGTTTCCTTCAATCCTTGGGATTCTTTTCTTGTACAGTAAAAAGGAAAGCACAAGTTAATTTGAACTTTATCATTTCTCTGTGTTCAATTCCTCTCCTGGGTTCAGTTTCCACAAAGTCCAGTAACAATCATTGGTGCTTCTTGAGGTCTAATGAATGTTTTCTGTCTTCATTGAAATAACACAAGGACACTTTTGGACATGAGGTAATAGGTGTTTCAGAGAAAACTTAGTAAAAGAGAAAATATAAAATTTATATTGCTTATAAATATGTTATCCATGAGTACATTTAGTTCAAACTTCATAATTGTTCTGCAAATTAAGCCAAATTTTAAATGGGAAGAAGGTCCTCAGATCATTCTTTTTGTGAGTGTATTTGCTGTGTGTTATTTCCCTAGTGCACATGAATTAACAGTAAGAGAAACATTTGCAACAATAGGAGAAAGAGAAGTTCTGTGTTTAAGTATAAGGGTTCAATACAATATAGAAGACTACAAATAAGACAACATCGAAACAATAAAGCCAAGTCCAATATGTAGATTTATGGGAGTGTTCCTAAGTGGAATATGAAGTATGAGGCCTTTCCCTTTCTCAATCATGTTTGCTAATCGCACAAATTTTTAAAAATAGAATGGAAGAATAATTCTGGTTCCAATGAAAGTCAGATATAAGGGCATGGACTTAACTGGAAAAACAAGTCCATCTCGAGAGAGCAGGGATTATACTCGCAATGAACTAGTGGCTAAATCACATTTCTTTTTCTTTCCTTTACTTGCATTTTGTTGTTGTTGTTGGTCTTGGCACTTGAACTTTGGGCCTGGGCACTGTCCATCTGCTATTCAGCTCAAGGCTACTGCTCTACCGCTTGAGCCACAGTGCCACTTCCAGTTTTCTTGTAGTTAATTGGAGAAAAAAGTCTCTGGGACTTTCCTAGCTGGGCTGGCTTTGAACCCCAATCCCCAGATCTCTCCACCACGCAGCTTAAGATCACATTTCTAACAGTGTACACTCAGCATATGCAATGTGTATGTTCATCTATCTTTATATGAATTTTTGAGTTAAAAATGTGGGCTACAGCTTAGACTTTTCACTCACAAAAATGTTCATAGTTTAAAAGTTGATACTTCTGGAGATATAAAACCTAAGAATGTAAAGCAGTCTGGGAAGTTCAGTTTGCATGCAGCCTGGGCAGAACAGTCTTTTCCACACTACCAGCCAAAACCTGAATTGGAAGAATGTCTCAGGTGATGGAATACCAGGCATGAGCAAGATTGATGAATAAGAGCTTGAGGCGTTTGCATACATACATACAAACATACACATACACACAGAGGCACTTATATGTGCACACACAAATACACAAATGAAACAACTCTTAGAATATGTAGAAAAGTTTAAAAATAGCAATAGAAAATATGTCCTGAGTAAGAATTAAGAGATGAATTTTAATTTTAGAAAGTCCTCATGAACTTTCTTCAAAAAAGTTTGAGACTATTACATAGGTAGGGACGAGAGATAGTAAGAGAGTCACGTAATTACTATTAAAGGGATCGAATGAATCAGAGATCCCAGCAGGTGCATCTGAAAATGATTGTATCCTGTGTCAAATGTTAGAAGATCTTCTAAAATAGTACATAAACACTCTGAGCAGTCTGTCTAGTGGATAATATCATTGGAGAAGTTCAGAATTGCTAGTCTATGTCTAGATTAAATAAACCAACAAACATGGCAGGGCAATGTGATACAAACCTGGAATTCTAGCACTCAGACTAAGGCAGGAGATTAGAGAGTGGAATTAAATGGTGATACATTTCCTGGACCAGGTAGTATAATTTTGTCTAATAAAACAAACCAAACAACAAGAAAGGAATACACAGTTGGAAGTTTGGGCTAATTTTGTTATTATGTTTTGAGAAGTCAAGTTTCCTATTGAAATGCAACTCGTATATAATCTTCAGTTTTGTTTTAAATGCTCTCTTCATTACAGAACATTCCTAGATTCAAAATGGCTCATGATTCCCACCCAAAATTTGAAAAAGTAAGTAAGCATCATTCTGTTGGATTCCAAAGAAATGAGGAAGGATTACAAAATCTTAAGCCTAGAGAAATTTCAAAGTTCATCTAAAGCAGGACTTTGTAGATCTTGCTAAAATAGAATTTATTTTTTTTAAATTTTTTTATTGTAAAGATACTATACAGAGGGTTACAGTTACATGAGTGAGGCAATGAGTACACTTCCGCTTCCTCTTGAACATTGTTACCCCCTCCATTGTTTTCCCCCTACCATCCCCTCCCTCCCTCCCTTCCCCAAGGTTCTTTTTTTTTTTTTTTTGATTGTGATTAAGTGATTACATAATTTCCGGAAATTCACAGTATTGTGGAATAATGATGCTCATTTAAAGTCACAAGTTCATTCTAACTTTCCTGGAGCAAATTGTCTATCACAGTCTGTAATATATAACGGTGCTCATATGTTATATACCATATATGTGATCAGCAGCATGGGGATATTTAGTAGTGGTTCAACCAGATGAGTGGGAGTTCTTTGTTTCTTAAGTCCTGTTAGTTTTGTCATATCACCTAACATTTTGGATTCATCATCCACTTATCAGGTAGACCATGTACTGTTTGTCTCTTCGTTCTTGGCTTACCTCGCTCAACATGATTCCTTCTAGCTCCATCAATTTCCCTGCAAATGCCATTATTTTGTCATTTCTAATGGCTGCATAGTATTCCATTGTGTATAGATACCACAATTTTTGGATCCATTCATCTGTGGTGGGGCATCTAGGTTGTTTCCATATCCTAGCTATTGCAAACAGTGCTGCAATAAACATGGAGGTGCACGTGTCCTTGTATATTGGTTCCTGTTGTTCAGGGTAGATGCCTAGAAGTGGTATGACTGGGTCGTAAGGGAGGTCAATCTTTAGCTTTCTAAGGACCCTCCAGACTGCTTTCCAAAGTGGTTGTATGAGTGTACTTTCCCACCAGCAGTGTAATAGCATTCCTCGTTCTCCACATCCCCTCCAGCATTTGTCGTTGGCTGATTTGTGGATGTGGGACATTCTGACTGGGGTAAGGTGGGTTGTCTTTATTTGCATTTCCTTCACCACCAGGGATGATGAACATTTCCTCATGTGTTTCTTTGCCATTTTTATTTCTTCATTTGAGAAGTCCCTCTTTAGTTCCCTTGCCCATTTAGTAATTGGTTTGTTGGGTTTGGGAGGGATTAGTTTCTTGAGTTCCCTGTATATACAGGATGTTAACCCCTTGTCTGATATATTGCTGGTAAATATTTTTTCCCAATTAGTTGGTTGTCTTTCTAGCTTGGTTGCGATAGCTTTATCTGTGCAGAAGCTTTTTATTTTAAGGTAGTCCCATTTGTCGAGTCTCTCTCCAATTTGTTGTGACCCTGCGACTCTGTTCAGGAAGTTCCTTCCTGTGCCTATTAGTTCAAGTGTCTCTCCTACTTTGTCCTGCAGTAGTTTCAGAGATTCAGGTTTAATGTTAAGGTCTTTAATCCATTTTGAGTTGATGTTGGTGCATGGTGATAGGGTGGGGTCCACTTTTAGTTTTCTGCATGTGGCTGCCCAGTTTTCCCAGCACCAGCGGTTGAAGAGGCTATGTTTCTTCCATTGTATGTCTTTGGCTCCTTTGTCGAATATCAGCTGGCTGTAGGCCTGTGGATTTATTTCTGGATCTTCTATTCTGTTCCATTGGTCTTTGGGTCTGTTTTTGTGCCAGTACCATGCTGTCTTTGTTATTATAGCTCTGTAGTAGAGTTTGAAGTTCGGCATGGATAGCCCTCCCATATTGTCTTTATGCCCTAGAATTGTTTTGGCTATTCTAGGTCTTTTGTTGTTCCATATGAATTTTTGGACTGTTTTCTGTATTTCAGAGATGTACGTCATTGGGATTTTAATAGGAATTGCGTTGAATTTGTATATTAGTTTTGGAAGTATTACCATCTTTACTATATTAAGTCGGCCTATCCAGGAGCATGGGAGGTCTTTCCATTTCCTAGTGTCTTCTGCAATTTCTTTCTTTAACTTTTTATAGTTCTCATTAAATAGTTCTTTTATATCTTTGGTTAGGTTAATTCCTAAATATTTTATTTTTTGGGAGGTTATTGTGAATGGGGTTGCTCCCTTTATTTCCCTCTCTTCCTGTACATTATCAGTGTATAGGAAGGCAACTGATTTTTGTGGGTTTATTTTGTATCCTGCTATTTTGCCGAAGTGATTTCTGATTTCTAAGAGTTTGGGGATGGAGTTTTTGGGATCGTGGAGGTATAGTATCATGTCGTCTGCAAAAAGGGATAGTTTAACTTCTTCTTTCCCTATGCGGATCCCTTTAATGTCTTTTTCTTGCCTTATTGCCCTGGCTAAAGGTTCTAGGACTATATTGAAGAGGAGTGGAGACAGTGGGCATCCTTGCCTTGTTCCTGATTTTAGGAGAATTGGTTGTAGCTTTTCCCCATTAAGTATAATATTGGCTATTGGTCTGTCATAAATGGCTTTTATTGTTTTTAGAAATGTTCCTTCTATTCCTATTTTCTCCAGAGCTTTTAGCATGAATGAATGTTGAATTTTGTCAAAGGCCTTTTTTGCATCTGTAGCGATAATCATGTGATTCTTGACCTTGGCTCTGTTGATATGTTGGATTACATTTATTGACTTACGTATGTTAAACCATCCCTGTGTCTCTGGGATGAAGCCTACCTGGTCATAGTGAATTATTTTTTTATGTGTTTCTGGATTCTGTTAGCTAGAATCTAAAATAGAATTTAGAATTAACATAAATAGTTTAGTTTTGCTTCTAATTTCATATTTTATAGGATACTACAAAATTCTTTTTGAGTAGAGGGTTTAATTGACAAATTCACAAATGATTCTGGCATTTTATTTGCCTAGAATATGCTTTCAAGAGAGTTATAATTAGATCTTAGTTAATAGAAAATTCCAACAATTCATGTATAAAATGATAATGTAAATAATCTAGACAGAGTTGCCAACAAATCGATATTAATTTATAAATATAGAAAAATTGCAATTTTTGAGGGTTTTGTATAACATTGTATGAAGAGAATAATTGTGTGACATCTTCTTTCTTCTACCTATATGTAACACAGGAAGCAATTTCCTTAATTACGTGCCTCTGTATACAGTGAGAAAAATGCTACATTTGGGGTTTGTTTTTATTTTATTGGTTTGTCCTAGGGCTTGAAATCTGGGCCTGGGAACTGTCTCTTAGCCTGTTTATGCTCAAGGCTCGTGTGCTACCACTTCAATCTCAGTGCCACTTGTGTCTGACTTTTTCTGAGTTTATTGGATATTTGAACCATAATCTTCTGACCTTAGCATCCTAAATATCTGTGATAGTTTAAAAAAGTATAAATATAAATAACATTTGCAAGTGTTCTGATCTCAAGAATCTTACTGGGGGAAAAGTGATGCAACCCAGTTAATTGTAGTATTCTTTCCAGAAGAAGGAGAGAATCACATTATCAGAGGTGTAGTATTTTTTTCACAATAGAGATAAGCTATTCATGATGTGAATTAAGGGAATATTAAGGTGCACTTTACAAGTTGGAAATTATTGGACTAGGATGACTTTATGGCATAAATCTTTGGATTGATGGTTCATAGAAATTATAGCTTTCTCTGATAAAATTTGCTTACTCTTGAAGAATTAATTACAGATGCTTCATAATTTTATCCTCTACCAGAATGTGGCTATTTTTCTGTTGACTTCTCAATCTGTAACACTCCACTGGAAACTGCATCTATTGCAAAATTACATAACATGCAAACAGGTACTGTTTTGAATCGCTCAGGTATGGAATGTTCAGAATTTGAAAATGAGTAGTTATTAGTCATAGGAATTTTGAGGAACACATATATTCTGTCCTCTTAACAACTCATTTACTTTTAAAAGTTATGGGTTTCCATAGAATTAAACTACATTCAGTTTTAGTATGAGAAAGTACAAAATTTTTCCTTTTTTCAAAATATTGTCAAGTTTATTGTGAAAATATTGTCTAATTGTATAACATTCAAGTTGATGACTCTCTGATAAAAAAGGAGTAATCAATTCAAATTAGATGCCAAATAATATTGATTTTTAAAAAGTTACTACATTAAATAATATTTACTATAACAATACAGTGAAATTATTTTTTATGTAGCTTATTTTTTAATTTAATTTTATTGTCAAATTGGTGAACAATGGGTTACAGTAATTGTAAGGTAGTGAAAACATAACTTTTCAAACTTTTTACCCCCTCTTTCATTTTTCTTACAGTTTTCTTTCACCTCAATACTCCTCACAAGTTTTAATATACATTTCCAACATATTGTCTTGTGAGTATTGTTATTGCATTGGCTTGCCCTTTGTCCTTTGTCTTGCCATTTTGTTGTTCTCTTCCCTTCCCTAATTAAGGTAAATGTATACACAATACACAGGGCACAAAATCAAATACAGCCAATGCCAAACCATAGGTGGAAAAACCAAAGAAAATAGAAATCACATAGTACATTAAAAACAACTGCAAAAAAATCTCTGTTTCCATACCTTGGAGTTCATTTTGCTCAGCATCAGCTTATATGTTCATATATACACATAAAGCCACTGGAAAATAATAGTTGCATGGACACTATATCATATAAACAACATGTTACTGTTTTTGATGGAAAAGGTTGAATTAGGATTGGGGAAAACGTGATTCTGATAAAGGAATTTCAAAAGAGTTTAAAAATTATGACAGGTATATTTTAATTGTTCAAATTTTTAACAAATTAGCCTATTAAGAAAATTGCCTGGGAAAATAGGCTTTCATGCAAAGAAAGCTATGGAGACCTAGTTGAGAGGGAGCAATGTGGGTAAAGATAGCTCATTTTCACACTAAACAAACTTCAGAAACCTTACTGTAAATCCTGTAGGTTCCCTTGAGAATTGTCCTTACCCAGGAAATATACTCTCACTGTGTGAAATTCAAAGTTCTTAAGAAAACTAAGACATCAAATTTTGTGAATTGACCTTTAATTACCCAAATTATTCTTTGAAAAAGATAATTTGGGTCAAAATACTTAGGGAGAAAGGGCCCTTCAAAATGAAAGAAGGTATTGGGTTCACACTTTTCTGTTTGTAACACTTTCCACAATGTCTTTGCACGTGAAGCACTGAAACACAGAAAAAAATCTGATTGGTTACGCCAATGATTACACATTTCTAAGTAGCTCACAAAAAATAATATCCTTATTAACATGAGGTAGTGAAGACTTCTCTTATTACATAAGCCAAAATGTTTGGGATCAGAAAAGAATTGAGAAAATTGAAAGGGGAAGAAAACAATGTTCTTAGAAGCCCTATCTAAGCATACTGAGTTCAGCAGTGGAGGGAGGCCAAAAATTTTGATATAGATTGTCTTAATATTTTTGCTACCTAAAGTGATTTTACAGAGCCTATTTGGCTCACTACAATGTAGAACAGTTTGAATGAGGACAGGAAAATAAATTCTACGTCCAAATGAGGCAACTTAAAAGAGTTTTAAAAGAGAAACCATGAAGATGTAGCGGGTGGGGTAGGGAGGAGATCTTATAGTCTTTCAGCTTCACTGGACTTGAAGTCAAGAAGCTGTGCTTAATTGGAAATCAGGGAAGAGCTAAGAGGAGGACATAGAATTAGGACATAGAAGTATTGTCCTTTGTAATAGACACTGTTACCCAAGGTATGGATGATTTAACTCTATTCTATTCCATACATCTTGCTGAGCAAATGCAAGACTAAGAAAAAATAATCTATTGAAATAATTTTGCAAAGAATAACTTCACTGATCCTGATATGGTATCTAAGGAGAGTCTTAAGAGAGAACATAAAAGTGGAGTATACTTCGGTTTCCTCTAAGCATCTTGTTAGCAAAATATATCTTTGAGGTTAGAAGTGATTGAACCAAAAAGTAGTGGAGTACTTATTTTTGTGGAACTTTAGACAGAAGAAGACTTTCAAGGTAAAAGAAAAAAAGTATAGCTAAATATTTGTGATCACAGCTTCTTGGATCCATTTTTTGGAGACAAAGTTTTACATTAGAGTTTGTCCTCATTAACATAGATGGATTTTCATGGCAACCAAATGCAAGGGTGAAGCTTAATGGACTCCCTTGGACAAGTAAACAGCATGGTAGAAAAAAATGGCAAATAATATTTAGGAAATTAGTTTGGCTAATTACTTTGCCAGAACAAAGAATGAAAGATATAATTCAAAATCACTTCTTAAAAGTATGAAGAAAGAGTAGTGAAGAGAGATGAGAGAAAACATAGAGGACTCTTCTGTCTCCAGTGGAGTAATGGATTCTTTATCTTGTTTCTTCCATTCTATCTTCACAAGCTATCAAGTGTGGCTGAGGACTGGAGTATCCATTGCAGACAAAGAGAACTCACAGAAGAAAATATTTGCAGCAGATGTAGGTGATTCACAACCTTAGACAATCTACTTAAATCTGTTCAAAATTCTCTGCTACCCCAAACTGCCCTCTTTGAACAGCTTTGTTTTACTAGTCCCAAGACTACCCTTCATGAACTATTTAAAATTTTGAGAGGTCATATACATCCTCTCTAGAGATTGCTGTTTGGTTGTGATTTTTGTGTGTTTTTGTTTTTTGTTGTGTTTTTTAATTAAATTTCAAAAGGTTGTGCAAGTGTATTACAATAAATATGTCCATCTAATTGTCCAATGCTCCTGGATCAGAGTGACTCCTTCTATCATTCTCAACCAACCCCTTCTCCAAGATGTATTTCAGATTTATCACTTCCTTTATCACATGTGTACATTGAGTATTCTAGCTGTACTTGCCCCTTGTTCCATTTTTCATTCATTCTGTCTTTACTATTATTCCCCTCTGGTTTCAACTTCCTGATAGTCATTCTGTTAAACTGTTAATATTTTGAAAGGTTTATATAATATCCATGGAGTTTCAATCCTGCGTACACTTGAACTGATGTCAGCTTATATTTCCATAGTTCATTCATCTGCAATAACAATTTGCAAGACTGGAGATGTGAAGCACCTAGACATGATTTTATTCTCATCCATTTGTAAGATTAATCTTTAGTCAACAAGAAAGTTTAAAAATGGCTTAGAATATATTCCTAACTACCAAATTTTATAAATGGCTTTGAAAAAAGGTTTGTGATTATTTTATTTTACATGGGATAATATTTTCTACTACCTATAAGTTTTGGAAAAAGAAGACGACTACAATTTACTACTATACAGGAATATGGTAGAAATAGAAGACAGATTTTATGTTTGTCACATCTCTGATGAGTACCCATATTCATGACTTTAAGTCATATTTCTTACTATGTTAGACTGATAGGTAAAACATAAAACAACATATGATAAAGCAACTATTTGTGACTTTTTAAAATGTACCTTAGTAAGTGATTAAACTTACTTTATTAGCTAGTGTTTGGGTTTGAATTATGGGAGGTTTTTCTATTTGACACATCTCTGTAAGGCACCTACTGAAAAACACAAATGGTGGGTGGTACTATTTCTACACTTTAATGAATGGTTGAACCTGTTTGGCATTAGTGCTGGGTAAATAAAACAACTCTATTGTAACTTGCACCCTAAACTTGAAAACTTTGTAATGTCAATATTGTCTACTTGTCAAATGTTATTTTGGTGTATGTGATTTTTAAAAAATTATTTGAAAAGGAATCTGTTTTCAGGAGATTAAGTGTAGGTTATCATTGGTTTGAGAATGATAACATTTTTATTCTACAGAAACAAGTTTTACTGAAGTACCAGTATTTTGAAGCATTAACGATCTTCTCAATTAATGTTTTTGTGAATTATATTTGACCTGTAAGTCAAGTTTTCCTAGCCTTGGTAGACCAATTATGGATCTATCGTTCTAGGAACTATTTATTTTTGCCTACTTATCCTGGACTGAAATCTTTGAGTAATCATTAGAAGAGGGGTATTAAAAATAATTTTGTGACATTTGTGATCTTGGTCACTCATATGGGCTGGTCATTTGTAAACTGAAAGTTTGAATTGCTGTACTGTCTCTCAGATTTTGTGATCTCATCTTTCATTTTAAGTTGCATTGCATTACACAATTGCTTACCACTAATTCCGGGGTCATAAGGAATTGAGATGGATTTTCAATTACTTTCTGTTAGCATGTTTCATGAGCCTAGGTGAGAAATCTTCCCCTTGTTATCAGATGAAGAGGATAACTAAGACCTGGGATCCTAGGACCCATGGGTCCTGCAGAAGAATAATACCTTTTAGATATCATATCAGCAAAATTTGGGTACAATCAGTAGAAATGCTTCAGAAATATAGAGAAAAACATTTTGCAACCAGTGAGTTAAAACAATAAACAGAGCAGCAGAGTAAAATCCCGTATAGATTAGAGGAAAACAATTGTTTTTTTTTTACAATGTGAATTCAGGAGACCAAGAATACTTAGAACATATCACAAGTTTATACCAAAGACATTGCATTGATACTTTTTATATTCTAATGTACATTCTAAACCTTATTATTTATATTCCAATCTATTTATTGTAATAAATGTCTATTTATTTGTCAAATTATCAATTAATTCTAGTAAGTTTCACTGTGTGAAATAAAATATCAGCACGTATAAATATAAAATATATAACTATAAAATATAAGAAAAAAGGCACATGTTTTGCAATGTTCTGTTGTGGTTAGGGTATCAAAGGCAACTGTGTTTTAAAATATTATTCCATTATTTCTACCTCAGTGTTTGGTAGAGTTGGACCTAAAGCTTTACCATTTGGAGATTTACAGCCTAGAGACAAGAGGAAACACTGTGATTAAAACATTACCAATTTAAGGCCTAATATCGAGGAGAAACATATAGACTTCTCTTGTAACTATGAAAATATTTGATGAAAGAAAGGCAGTAGTGTAAATTCCTGCCTGGATGGATGGTAGACAGGCCAGGACATTTGGTAATCATGCATGTGAAAATTTTTTTCACCTTCTTGGCTTTAGCTACTATTGAAATGTTAGGTATAAAAAACTATTATATTTTGATAAAATACCTTCTAGCCTAAATGATTCTGTCTTAACTGTTTATCTCTCTATGATCCCTTTTAACTAATATTAGTTTTGTTCCAATAAGAAAATTTATGCTGTCAGGGTAAGATATTCTGGTTGGTCTGTTGCTACAGGGAAGAAGAGTAAAGGGTCAGGTAGACATTTGTACCAGTAAGACATCATTTAGGAATTTTTAAGCTGCAGAAGTTTAGAAGTAGCTCTTAAGCAAGACTTACTTTGAATCCATTAGCTCCACAAAGCTAACTCAGTTTATAAATAAGTACTTGAAAAACAATCATCTTTGGACCTAGCTATAAAGGCTTCAAAGTATGATCAAATTTAAAATGAAAAAGACTTAAAATAGTCATAGACAAAAAAAATTGCAAATGTGAGCAATCGACCAAACAATATAAGCTTTTCCCAATATACACAGAATTTTAGAGAAGTAAGATCAATAACATTTTTAGGAACAATAAGGTTTCCTAGTTACAAACAGTCAACCAAGGATATATGCCTGTATAAAGATTGCATCAATAACTACTTAAATTTACAGGCTACTACATGCTTCAGCAGGACGTTTACTCAAATTACTACAATATAGAGATTATCATGGCACTTGCACAAGGATGATATGAAAATTTGTGAAATACTCCATATTTTTCATTCTTGAGATGCAAGAAATGAAAAACAGTTATTAAAAATTGATTACAAAAATACAAGTCGTTATGTCGAAAAATGAACTTTACAACTTTGTGCGGGTGGAGGGGTAGCAGGGAGGATTGAGTGGGGGAGCAGGTGAAGGATGGGAATGGAAGGGAAGGGTAAATACAGGAGGAGGCTACAATGCTTGATAAGAAATGTACTCATTATCTTGCCCATGTAATTGTAACCCCTCTGTACAGTATTTTCACAATAAAAAATTTAAAAAGACAAATGTAACAATATACGTAATTCATTGAACTGAAAGTTAGTTTGACATCAGTGCGTTAAATCCTCACCTTAGAATGGCCTTTACATAGCATAATCTTTACAAAACATTTGAAATTGGATAACATTGTCATTTTATCCCAAAGAAATAAAATACTATAAGGACCTAGGAAAAAAAAGGAATCTTAAACTTTTTCTATATGGAATGCTATCTGAAATAACACATTTATTAACGAACCTATATATTATAAAACAATGTATAATTCAAAGTATTATATCTAGGAGAGAATTAAATAGATTATGGACATTATACAAATAAAATACAGAGTATTTTAAAATATACTTTTTTCATACAAGCACCAGAAATATTTTTAGTTTCTGTACTACTCATTTCAACAGATAAGTTAAAGTGATTTCTGATTTAAAAATCACAAACCCTGCAGAAATCATTATAGATGTATACAAACAACTCTTGAATACATTTTGACATCAGTCAGGCAATTCACTTGAAGAATACTATGGAATCCATGAATTTTTAAAGTAAGATATTGCTGTTGCTTTGTATTGTGAAAATATTTTGTACAGACACAAAGATGGATTGGCATTTTTGAAATTTAAGAATCTTAACCAAACCATTATGAGTTAGGAGAACAATTTTTACAGCCTTCCACAATTTAAAAGAGGTAGTGATACATATTTATCCTTTTGGCAATATTAAATGCAGTTTCTTCCAAGTTGTTCTTCAGACCTGGTTTGATATAATGCTTCAATAGAAGGCGATCCAGCATATCTTCGCTATTTCTATTCCAAGCAGCAAGATGCAAGGGAGTCAAGAGGACTTTAGTTTGGGCATTGGTATCTGCCTCAATGTGAACTAAGAAAGCAGCCACTCTGGTATTATTCAATATATAAGCACTGTGCAGGGGTGTCTAGCCATTCACAGTAATTGCATGAATATCTACCTTGAGCCACCAACTCATGGACAATGTCTAAGTGCCCACTGGAGGCTTCCCGATGAAGAGAGGTATATTCATCATCATCCCTAGTATTCACATGAGTGGCCTTTTAGGAAAGCAGTGTCTGCACTGTAGTAAGCCAATTATTTTCAGCAGCCCAAACAAAAATTTGCTTTAATACTTCTCCATTTTTTTTTTGCAAATGATGACATTCCTCACTTTTTCATCTTGTTCCTTGTCTTCATCAGAATTGCCTAACCAGAGACAGTGAGTACCAGTGGGAATGGGGTGCACATGTATTCCCTAATAGTTCACGTTGGTTGAACTGGTCAGAAAAATCCAGTGAATTTTCTACATCTGTTATTTCACCATGATTTTCTTTCTCTTTTTCCAATTTTACTATTGGAAATTATTCTAACTGGAGAGTAGGGAATTCATAGAGAGCAAAGGAAAGGTTTTCCTCCATATTCAAAGGTACAGACTGAAAATGGGACCAGTGGTGTCTTCATGTGCAGCTTATTATAGGAATGAGAAAATATGAAATAATGCCTTCTAAGTAAATGATTTGGGAAATGGCAGAGCAGAAAGTGAAATGATGCAACCAAAAATATAAAAGCAAAATAAATTAGGATAATTATGGAGCAGTCACATTATCTATGAGAACCATGAAAGGGAGAGAGGAAGAGAGAGACAGATGTACAATGACCTAGCTAGCCACAAAATCCATGCCTCTGATCAATTTATAGAGCAAACAATTTTATTTTTTAAAAGAGGTGGAAATGGAATTTATGAATTTACTTGAAATTAGTAAATACATTTTTATTAGCCTACATAAAGAGACATAGCTTTGACCAAATTACAGACAAAAATCTAAATCCTTGATAATTCTAGTAACAGATCTGACTGAAATCAGTTGAATCACACTTTTCCTGTAGAGTGAAGGAATAGGTTCAGGTTAGGAAAACAGCTAGAGAAGGCAGACCGATTGTATCTGTGACAAAACTTTGTGGAAAATGGTATCAAGGATTAATTACTGGTGATCCACTTGCACTGGAAGTGTGAATCTGAACTATTGCTTGCTGATTCTGAACTATTTCTTTAATAATTATAAGTTCCAAGAAGAAAAGGTGAGATTTAATTGATAGCAAAGGATTAGTAATACACTTTGACTTCTCATTAAGCACCTTCAATCATCAAAATCACATGAAGACAATAGAGAGGCCTACTTTTTTGGATGAAAACAAGTATCTTTAAAAACAAGGTAATTAAGTATTCCTACAAAGGACTTCTATTTTACTACTGCATTATATAGTTTTTTCTAATGTTGGGTAACAAATAATGGATCTATTAGAAAGCTCTTAAAGCTCATATGTTCAATAGTGAGTTCTCTTATATTATACCATGGTATTTTTGTTTATGGTTTTAAGAAGAAATTTGCTAGCTTAAATTTCTGACAAGACAATATCATCACTGTACAACTTGCTTCTATACTCTAAGTTTTAAATTACTATCTAATATGTGTATTAGATAGCTATAGAGGAAAAACTAGAAGCCACACTTGTGGCTCATGTGTTTATCCTAGCTAATCAGAAAGATGAAATCTGAGGATTGTGGTTTGAAACCAAACCAAGCAAAAAAAAGTCCATTAAATTCTGATTTGAAAGTAACCAGCAAAAGCTAGAAATGGAGCTGTGGGACAAGCAGTAAAATTCTAGGCTTGAGAAAACTACAACAAAAAAACAACAAATCCTGGGACAGAGCCAGGCCATGAGTTCAAGCCTAGTATTAACACCAAACAAATGAATTAATTAATTAATTAAAATAAATTAAGTGGTCACATGTGGTGAGGCAAGTAAAATGTAACACCCATGGTGACTCTATTGTGTATTATTTTGTAATAAGGCAAATTAACATTTGTCTTAATCACTAAAATTTTATTTGTACTTTTTTGTACTAAACCCTGAATTTAGCATGCAAGTATATGTGTGTACATATGCACACATGTGTGTATGTTTATATGTGTGTGTGTGCTCTTGCAATGTTGCTTGCCAATGTGGACAAGGTGAGGCTCAAAAGAGCTAACTGTGTTGCAATGTTTTATTTATCAGTGTTCTGTCATGTCATTTCTGTGGAGCCACCCTTCTGTACATTTTATTTGTCAAATAATAACATCATCATAATCAAAGCATATACAACATTAAGTTAGATAAAAGAGACCACTTTCAGCTCTTATTATATGTTAGGTAAGAAGATACAGATATAATTAGGTAGTAAGTTATTGTTGTAAGATGACTGTCAGTACAAAATATGTATTTGACCTCTTAAATTGGTTATGATTTTAAGATATACTCATGGAGTGAGTTTGACTGACTTGACCAAACAGGTATTACTCTCTGGTTATTCCTGTGAAACACAAGGTGAATAAACTCTTTCTGGATTTCTGTTGAAAATAACTTTCTTTGTAACATCATATCTATTCTCACTAAGATAATCAACCCTGTATTTATTAGGTTTGAATATCCCATCATATTGACTGAAAACCAGTATTGTGGATATGCTTGCTAGATATACCTTTCAAAACAAACAAACAAAAAGCATGTGTCACCTCCAGATTGTGGATGCATTTGAAGTTCTTTTGTACATGCAATGGGATCCTCACTAATGGCTCTTTTGTGAAAGTAACTATCACAACTTTAACAAACAAGGCTTTTCAAATATCTTTTCCAATATAAATAACAACCCCGAGAGCGTCTTGCAATTTCTGAAAAGCCTTTGAATATTTTTAGTATTATTTCAGTTCATTGACTATAGAGCTATAGACATTTCTGAAATAAATATTAAGATCTGAAGATGTAAGTGGGTATATAGGCTTTTTATGCAATAGAATATTATGAAATATTATGAAATAGAATAAAAGGATATAAGTGAATTTGGTAAGCTAATTATTAGAATAACTTTGTTTTCTAGTAACAGTTTTTTTTTTCTTTTTTTGGGGTCCAGTCGTGGGTCCTTGAACTCTGGGCCTGGGCACTGTCCCTCAGCTCTTCAGCTCAAGGCTAGTGCTCTACCGCTTGAGCCACAGCGCCACTTCCGGCTTTTTCCTTTTTGCTTATGTGGTGCTGAGGAATTGAACCCAGGGCCTCATGCATGCAAGGCAAGCACTCTACCACTGAGCCACCTTCCCAGCCCCAGTAACAGTTTTTTGAATGTAGATGATGCAGTTAAATTATTTCCTTTGTGGCTCTGTACTTCAGTTAGTTTTATAATCTTGATAATTATAAGAGTGAATTTGTACAAAAATAAAGGTATTTGAAAATGATGGATTAATCTTGTGTTTTCTGTTCTACTCCCAAGAAAATGAGTTATTTTCAAGTGTTAATATTTTATCATTGAATCTTCAATATCACAAGAAATTTTGAAAAACATGCAGTAGTATTGATGTCTTTTTAAACCAATTGTATTCACAAGTTGGAGAGTCTTTAATTCATGCTTAGGTCTTGGTGTCCATAATTTTTAACCTCTCGTTCCTAACATTAATGATAGGTAAGACTGCATTTTTGGGTATATGAAAGGTAAATATTTATCTGGGGTCAAAGGTGAGTTTTATATCAGTCTTGCTTTAATAACATTTTAAAGTAATACATTTCTCTCAAAATGTTGGGTATAAAAAGCAATCAAAATACCTCTAATGGTAAACAACTTATGTGAGCTACAATGTGGAAATGATTGGTCTATAAGACCTGCAATCTGTTTCCATCAGGAATTGGGGAGATTATTCTTTCAGTATGACTACGATGCAGTGTTGTCATGGGATAGAATATAATTTCT
Source organism: Dipodomys merriami (assembly GCF_024711535.1). NCBI lineage: Eukaryota > Metazoa > Chordata > Mammalia > Rodentia > Heteromyidae > Dipodomys > Dipodomys merriami. The sequence continues at coordinate 90,705 of NW_027202748.1, read as the reverse complement.
ACAATTTTGAGCTAGAAATCAAGAATGTTATAGTTTAGCAGTTCCTTTCACCAGGGAGGTATAAATTGATTATGAACTTGGAGTTTTCATATTGCAGTTACCTATTTCCTTTTTTTTTTTTTTTTAGTTGGTCTTGGCACTTGAACTCTGGGCTTGGGTACTGTCCCTGCACTCTTCCACTCAAGTCAAGCACTGTACCGCTTGAGCTACAGTGCCACTTCTGGTTTATTAGCGGTTTATTATAGATAAGAATCTCTCGGACTTTCCTGACTGGGCTGGCTTTGAACCGCATTCCTCAGATCTCAGCCTCCTGAGTAGCTACGATTACAGGTGTAGCCACCGACATCCTGCTTAGTTTCCTATTTTCTAACAAAGATAAAGTGAAATATTATTAGAGTGTGGACAATAATTCTGGGAAATTTTCCTAGAATTAGTGGACTAAGTGCTGGTATTTTAGTCACAAAATAGAATGAAGTTATTTGGTACGGTGGGAATGGGCCGCAGGCTAAGATTTACCATTTGTGAAATGTTGTACTAGTAATTCCAACTCTGAAGACTTCAATATCATCATCTGAGAATTAGAAATAGAAGTAGTTCTACTTTATGGGATTATTGTGAGGATTAAATTAGATACCATAGGTAACGTACTTGGAAAAACAATCAGCATTTGATCCTTTCTACCTGTTATTTTATCATGTGATGAATTCTAACATTTTTACTGTGATTTTTATATTGTTTCTCTTTAGGATATGCAATGTGATGTATTGACATTCATTTTGTTGGTCACTTTTCTGTCATTTTGAGGAAAATAACTGCAAAGAAAATTTCTGAGAAGGAAACTATTATTTTGACTCATGATTGAAGAGAACACAGTTTAAGGTTCAGATGTCTCCATTGTTTTTTTTTTGGGGGGGGGGTCCGGTCGTGGGGCCTGAACACTGGGCCTGGGTGATGTCCCTCAGCTGTTCAGCTCAAGGCTAGCTCTCTACCACTTGAAACACAGCGCCACTTCCAGCTTTTTATTTTTGCTTATGTGGTGCTGAGGAATCGAACCCAGGGCCTCAGGCCTGCAAGGCAAGTTCTCTACCACTGAGCCACCTTCCCAGCCCCGTCTCCATTGTTTTTAATTATATTTTTATTAGATAGTTGTATGAAGGAATTTCCATTCAACAAATCAGTTTATAAGTACAATGGATCTTTATGTAACTTTCCAATACCCTTCCAAACCTCACCCCACTTTCATTTCTTCTAGTTTCTGCATTGAATATTATACCTTCCCTCTCTTCATCCATAACTCTCTTTATTCCTTCCCTTTGACTTCCGCTCATATCTTCCAAATGATAGTTTCTTGGTATTCATTTTGTTGGAATAAAAGTTCAATTTTATAAGAAATTACACCTTTTAAATACTCGTCTGCAAAGAGCATGCTTTGGTGAATACTGTTGTGTAAACTTGCATAAAGTCCTATGTTCCAAATACGCGACAGAACATGGGTCCTTTGTGTGTCTGGCTCTGACTTAGTTTACTTAACATATTTTTAGATCTATCTATTTCTTTGCAAATTATGTAACAGTCTTCATAATGGATGGGTGCAATCCAATTGTGTATATGTGCCCCACTTTCTCCAACCATCCTTCTACCATAAGACATCTGGGCTGTTTTCATAACATGGCTATGGTAAATAGTGCAGCAGTGAACATGGTTGTGGAAGTGATTTTGCTGTATCTTTTGGAATTATTCGTCACTATCTTTCTGGGAGCAATCCTCTAGACAATTTTCAAGAATAAGCACATCCCTCCTTTCATCTCCATCACAACGTTTTGCAAGGCCTCAAAAACACACTACCCCCTACAGGTCTCAATAAGCTAAAACCACACTGGGCCCATATTCTTTCAATACATTTTTTTTCATGATTATACACATAATTTACTGAGAACCTTCTATATACTTTTCTAATGTGGGAATGAGAGACATGACAATAGAGTAAAAGTAAGAAAATTTCAATTTAATTAGCTATTATAATATTTAAAAACATTTTCAGCTCTAACTCATCGCCTCACTTACTATTGTTTTAATCTTTATTTGAGTACTTCATCAATCCCCTAAATTATAACAGGTGCGTTAAATACAAAAGCAAAAATTGTGGTTTGATTTTGATACTCATGTGTGAGGATGCACAATATGGGCAAATAGATAGATTGGAATTAATACCCATTATCCATTATGTTAAATTAAGATGGTTTTCCCAAACTGATTCTCGCAATTCATATTCCATTCAACAAGAAACTTGTGAGAATTCCCTTTGTTTTGCTCCTTAATAACTTTTGTTTCCATTTTATTTTACAACGAAGGTTGATATTTCATAAATCTACTGTAGATACAAAGATTCGATAAAATATTTCTGTCTGTATGCATTGATATATACATACACACATCTATTACACAGGTTGTAATGATAATTTATAACTTCTGTAACTACATGATTTACTAAACTATTTAAAAAATAGACAGCTTATGCCTGGAATCCTGGTTACTCAGGAGGATTTCCTGCAGGTTTTTAAGTACTGAATTAATTTGTGTTTTCTTGGGTTGTTTTGTTTCATTTGAATGTATGTGTTGAGTTGTTCCAAACTTTCCTTTTGTTTCTTTCACTCACGTTCTTACCTAAGTGCTGAGAAACCAATTCTTCTTTCTCAACATAGTCAAGGTGAACATTATTTATTCCAAAGCAATTTCAGTAATATTTAAATACCTTCATACATATGAATGTTATACGAATGCTAAGTGCTGAGAATGGTCTTTTTATTTTCACAGCAGTCTTTGGCATACACAGACAGATCATGAAATATATGAAGATAATAAAACTATACATGCTTGCCAGGAGGAGAAAATCCTATTATTAATTGTTTGACAAAGGCTTCCCTTCTCGTGAAAGAAATACTTTGTTTGATGCAGGATTTCACAAAATCATATAGCTAGGAAGAACCTAAACAATCATCTAATACTACAGAGTTGAGGGAGATGAATTGCCCTCCTGAATAATTTACTTTTGGGTCATATAAAAGCAGGCTTGCAAAAAGAGAATAGACTTTAGAGAAACATGATCAGTTATATGTAAATAGCTGCTTAGCTGATTTTGTTAATTTGTGAACCAATACATGGCAATAGGGTACAACAAGGTAAAAAAAAATTAAAGAAGGTAGCATTGAAATACTCATTGGTGTGTTTGTGTGTTCATGCACACGTGTGTATGCACATGCACATTTGCAGGAACTCATGCATGTATTCATCATTCCTGAAGCTTGTTAGTGCCTGGGCACTATCCCTAAGCTTCTGTGCCCAAGGATAGTAGTCTACCACTCGAGCCACTGCTGCACTTCTGATTTTTTGGAAATAATCACATGTATTTTCGTGATTGGACTGGCTTTGAACAGTGGTCTTCAGATCTCAGCCTCCTGAGTAGCTAGCTAAGCTGATTCAGCCTCTGAGTAGCTAGTTAAAGTTCTGACTGTCCTTTATGCTTCACTGCTCTTTTATTCTTTTCCTGAGGTAATCACAAGCCTAACTCATATATATGTCAAGTTTTTTAAAAATACTGCTACTGCTTGGCACCAGGGGCTCCCATCTTTACTCTTAACTACTTAGGAGGCTTGAGTACAGAACCCAAGCCAAAAGTTTAGTGGACTTCCTTCTCACTCTATAGCTGGGTGAACTGGATCATTTCCACGATCCTGCACTATCTAGAGGCAAAGATTGGAAGGACTGCAGAATCCAGGCCAGCCAAGGTAGGCAGCTAGACAAGTTGGTGTGCAACTCTGATGCCATTGATGATGGGAAGGCTAAAAGGACAGATCAGGTGCATGTTCTTGTGGAAAGGGAACCCCTATCCTATAATTAACCACTGATATGACGCCAGCCTAGCAAGAACAATACTCCAAGTTGAAATCCCCACAGTTACCCACAACCAAAATAGGTAAATACATTAACATCCCACAACTTAGTACAATCTGTTCTTTGTTTTAATATCATCTTTATCTGATTATCATATGATGTGACAGAATAGTTTCTTCATTATCTTAATATATATTTTAAAAGACCTAGAAAGTTCTTTCTCACTTATTAAGTGCAAACGAATGGCAATTCGTCTCATTTGTTACATATTTGACTACCACTATAAATTCATCTTATGATTTTTATTAATAGTAATATATTCTGATTTATTACTTTACTTGTAACATTTATAAACTTTTTGCTTCTCTGCTGAAGTTTGAGTATTTAAATAGTATCATCAAAGTATATTTCTTGGGTTCCTAAGACAGTTTTTTACAAAGTTTTTAACCAATGGCTTCTAAGAATTCTTAATTGGTATATTATTTAGTTTATTTTTAATTTCAATTTAATTTTATTGTAAAGATAATGTACAAAGTGGTTACAGTAACATAAGTAAGGTAATGAGTACATTTTTTAATGGAAGGAACATTGTTATCCCCTCCATCGATTTTCTTGTACACTCAAAAAAAGAAATACTGATACTTTAGCTGGTGCTATTGATCAATGGGTACTTTTGCTTTCTTTGGTCATGCATTTTTTATTATAAAATTGATATACAGAGGGTTTACAGTTTCTTCAGTCAACTAAAGAATGCAATTCATTTCATTTTCTAAATTTCAAATTTTGAACTTAATTATTTTCTTTTGTTTCTTTAGAGTAATTCTTTTTTCAGAGTCGAAGGATTAATTTAATTTTGCATGAGTTTTACAATGTAAATTATTTAGACACATATATTTTGCTTTTAAAATATTTAACATGAATATTTAAAAATTATTTTCTTAATTTTTATATGGTTGGTGAATTTAAATAATTTTAATTTCTTATAGTTCTAAACATATTTGTCCTTACTGTGTTTCCAAGAAGCACATACTTTATTAAGAAGGCTTCATTACCTGGTCACTTTTTGGAAATATTTGTACTTGAATTAAAAAAATGTTTGAGCAGGGAATGGTGATTTGTGGCTTCCATTTTCTAGCTATGGTGGGAAATATAAGCAGGGTTTGTGATTCGGGAGAGGCTTTGAAATGATGAGACCTTTATTATAAAAGTATCCAGAGTGAAATGATTAGAAATATAGCCATCTCTAGCGAGATATAGAGCATCTGGTTATCATATTCTAAATCTTGAGTTAAAATACCAGTAACATCAATCTTTTGTCAAAATAAAAGTATACATGTTTCAAAATGTTTATTATTTAAAACTTGTTTGCAAAGGTTCTCGTGTCTTCTATTTCTTAATTTTCAATTTAGTTGATCTATAAGAATCTAAGTATATTGTATTTTATTTCTAGTAAACTTTTAAATAGTATGAGCAATAATATGATTTCATATTAACATATTTTTACTATTTGTGATAATTATCTCTGTTTAATATGATAATATCAATATTCCAAATGTGTGTATGTTGTGTGTGTGTGTGTGTTAATGTGGGTTTTTGTGTGTGTGTGCTTTGGGTGTACTTTGTAATGTTTGGGCGATCACACCATTGCTTCACACATGCTATGGCAATGTTTTACCATTGGGCTATAGTGTTTTAAATTATGACTTTTAAATTTTCATTTCCTATTACTTCAAAATCATATATGATAAAATATGATCCATCTTCTATCCACATTAGCAATTTTTATTGTTATTTACAATATTTCTACTGGCTTTGCACTTCCAAACTCCTGTGTTTGTTATTGATAAAGGTTTATTTTGCTTCTTTTCTCTCTTCATTCTTTTTCCCTTTAGAGTTTACCTGTCCTTTCTTTTATTTCTTTGGAAAATATCATCTTCCTATTACAATTTCTTTACATTGTAACAGGTTTACACAATGCTTTATTTTCTATTTTTCCCATGTTCTCTGATTCTCAGTCAAACTATTAGGTGGATTAAAATGAAACTTGATTCAGGACACCTTATATTCCTGTTTCTCTTCTCTGAAGTGTTTCTGTTTGTTGAAACACAGTACAAATGACATACAGCTCCTATGTGGTCCATCATTCTATCCCCTCTCACTCTCTTCTGCTGTGCATCGTTATCTAAATCTTAACTCATTCCTAAATTAATTTTAGAAAACAAATATAGTCTTAGAGCAAACTAGCCTTGGAATACATTTCTTAATTGTTTTGAAAGTACAAAAGAATTGATAATCCTTTGCATTGGAAATCATTTTAAAATGTTTATCACTTATTATAATTCATATACCAAGCAAGAATAATTTTATATAATCATTACAAATATCATTTTATTACTACTGTAAACTAGAATTAAAGTCCAATCCCAATCTATTACCTAACTATCATTATTCTTAATTCCTAATCATTACCTAAATATCTTAAACAATCTAAATAGTCTTGTCTTTAACATAGACGTAAATATTCTATACTTTTACTTAACATTTTCCAGGGGCATGTATTCATGTTTCTAAGAAATGTTCACAACAGTTAAAATTTGCTTTTGTGAAATTAATGTGATACATTTTGTTGTTGTTGTTGTTTGCAAGACTTTGGCATTGTCCCCAATGTTTTTATGCTCAAGGACAGCACTCCACAACTGGAAGCACAGAGCTAATTCCTGTTTTTAGTGATTAATTGGGGATAAGACTCTAACAAGTACTTTTCTGTCTGGGCTAGTTTCAAACACAATTCTACGATCTCAGCACCCAGAATAGCTCGAATTATAAGCGTGTCACTGGCACTTGGTTTGATGTATTTTTTTAATTTTAATTATGTTTTAAGATGTATCTTTCACTATAATGTACATCATTCTACACAGAAATTTAAATATATGTACATATTTCTGATGACAAATAATCTCTAAAACTCTATATCTTTCTGCACATAACATATATATAGATATATATGTATATGTATTTCTGAAGACAGACTCCCTCTAAAATTTTTATGCTATTATTTTGACCTTTTTCATTTCAAAGATATACAGTCTTTATCTAAAAGTTCCTGAGAATAAAATAACTAATACTTGATTTGAAAGTAGACTTTATTACTTTAAAGGAAATTTTAGATATACACATGATATTGTAGTAACATTTAGAGTATATCACTTGAAAAAAGTTCTGTTCAAACTCTTAAATATTTGTGTGTAGTGACGGAGAGAGAGGAAGTTAATTCATACTGGTTAGGAATTTGTAATGCTTCAAAAATCTATTCCATAATTTGTTAAAAGCACATAGTCAAGCTACCTGATATAGTTTAGTTTTTTTAGTTTCTTTATTTGTTCAAAATTTTAATATGGATGCATGCACAGTGGTAACATTAAAATTATTAATCAAAAGACAAATAATAGCAACGTCATAGACACATACCAGGCTTTCAATAATTAGCACTTATGATGCTAATAATAATTTTGGTGAGGATGATGACCACAGTGTAGCCTGATGATGACTTATTTTTATTTCTGCATGAAAAAAATTGTGATTTTAAACCAACAAACTGAATTTGACTCTTTTCTTATTTGTAAGGTAAGGTGGAAAATGTAAGGACTCTTCACTTTTCTTTTTTCTTGCTCTAGAATTCAACAAATTCATTCTTCAATATTTCTGGTAGACTATATCCATTTACAGATGAGAAGTGTAATGCCAACAGTCAATGTAGTGAGTAATTAATGATACTAGAATTTGTGTCTGAGATATTCACTCTGTGTGCTTACATGGAGCAGTAATTTGGTGATGGAGAAGAACAATATGAAAAGTCTATGGGGAAAAAGCATACTATGTAAGCAGTTGTTTTAGGACAAAGTGACCAATGATGAGTATTTGAAACAGGCCAGTTTCAGTTGCATAAAAAGGAGTACATAGAAATTATATTAGTGACAGAAACAGAAAATCTTGATCATTCATCTTATCTAACAGACGGAAGTAAGAAGGGTAAGAAGAAATCTAAAGTGCTCCCACGTCTCTGGCTGGCAACCATGTTAGTAATATTCTTGGTGATAAGGATTACAGGTGGAAATGATGGATTTAGAGGAAAAAACTCTCTGATAGTTCTAAAATTTATGTTAAACAGATGCATAGATAAGTCTTTTTAGACATCATTAAAATATCCACGACCAAAAACAGATTTGGAGAGGTAAATGAGGGAACAAATTGTCAGGAAGATACTGAAGGAAATATGCTATTTGGATTTGAAAACTAAAAGGACATAGACAAGTTCAATAAGAACAGTGTTTTGGTGAAAGTCATATTAATAAAATTTTGAGATATGAATGTGAAGCCATAAAATTCTGGATCCATGAATTCAACAGATCCTGTTGATTTAAAATATTGAGAACAAATTCTTTTATCCTGACCTTAGAAGAATTATACAGATATAACTGTCATGATCTTTACTTAGAGGAATTCTGTGAATATTTTTGAAGAGTTTGTTTAGCCAGGTGATTATAGATTGATCTACAGCACAGATAAGACTAATTTGTCTACAGTTTCAATGAGTGAGCCATGTATCCATTCAGTTTGGGATTTTATTGAAATATCTTCAGATATGTTTGGATATTTTATCAGCCTATTCATTATAAATGTAGGACAAGTAACACTGATGTTACTGATGTTACTGAACAGTCCTTGAATTGATTCTTCTTTAGAATAGAAAATGCCTGATTGACACATCATAACTGACATATATTCTATTTAAATCTAGTTCTTGTTAGGGATATCTCCATGCTGAAATAACCCTGTCAATCAACATGCCACAACTTCTTATATGTAGGAAGTACTCTTATAAACTTTAAATGTTTATTGAATGGGAGAGTTCAGACATTACCCTCGCCACTAGGATTAAATGCCTAAAAAGATAAGACATTTTGTAATGCCTTTCTTTCATTTTCTCATCCATATTTGCAATAGGGAAGGATTCTGATGTAACAATAATACAATGGTGACTTGTATTAACACAGCATCTAAGATCTAGTGTTAATTCGGATACTTACTAATAAGCTCCAGGTTTTGTGGATATTTATATTTCTCCTGGGTAAACTAATAGCTCCAAGAAAATGTCCCTAAGTAGCCTTTCCATTCTAATATCACTGTTTGTCTCAAAATGCTTTAAATTCTACGCCCTCTAATGTGAGCATAAGGTTATAATGTGGAACTATTCTCCTCAGCATGTACAAAGTACCTTCATACATAGACTGGGCATGTGCAAACAAGAAGTGGTAGTTGAACAATGTTCTTAGCAGTTTTTACAGATGAAATGGAAATAGAGCAACCATGAACTCAAAAGGAATGTGCAAAAAAAGACAAAGGCACAAAGTAGAATGTGCCAAGGAAATGCTGAAGTATAATTTCAAATAATCTGCTCATGTGTGAGGGTGTGTTCAAAGCACAACTTCAGAAAATGTAGTTGGATATCTTGGGAGAAAAAACTACTTTAAACTATTCTGGGATAATTGTACAATTAGAAGCTCCTTAGTCTACCTCTAATCAGCCACAACATCATCAACTTAGGTACTATTTTCCAAGTGCAAAGTGAGAAAAAGAGGGCTCATCACAGTTAGTGTTCAGGTTGAAATAATGGCAATCACATACCTTTTCTTATGTCTTCATTTATTTAGGAGCATTAGAGTAGGAAAAAGCCAAGTAAACATTTTGCATGTACCTAAATTAAGTGAGACGTATTATATTGGTCTCTTTTTAACTTGGAAGTTATAGATTATGTCTTTTATACTCTAATTTGGGACAATGATCTGCTGTCAGTTATTTTCTTCTCTTCCCCTTCTTTTGCCCTTCCACTTACATAATTATTATTTAAAGAGACATACCTGAGCTTGCATTTCTAAATTCTTCAAAATTATCTCAACTACTTCATACTTCTGGCAACCTCCTATGTCTTTCTCAAGGGAATATTTTATCACTACCATTTTTATCCTATATGATATTGGATATCTTCCTGCCTAATTCAGTGCAAGATATAGATAGACTAATTCAGATATCTCAACACCTGCCACCATAAAATCCTGACATAGAAATCATGATTTTAGAATGTCTGGGGAAGTGGCATCTGTCATTTTTGAATGACCCAAAGTGATACTTACATGCAATCATGTTTTAAACCAATATGCCACTCAGTTGATGAACGAATTGACAAAATGTGGTATACACACACACACACACACACACACACACACACACACACGGTGGAATTCTATGCTTCTAAGTCATACGGAAATGGAAAGACTTGGAAATATCCTACTAAGTAAAATAAGCAAGACACAAAGAGATTCCATGGTTTCTCTCATTTGTAATAAGTAGGAAATGTCTAGGATAGTCCTAGCAGATGAGCCGAATGTCTCAATAGTTATGTATATATGACCATATAAGATAATGCTGAGCAAAATAAACTCCTAGATATGGAAACAGAGGTTTTTCTTTGAGGTTGTTGTTTTTGATGTACAATGTAATTTCTTTTTCTTTGTGTTTACCCCTATGGTTTATCCCCTGCTATATTTGATTTTGGGATCCTGTGTATTGTATATACATATATCTTAATTTGGCAAGAGAAGAGGAACAACAAAATGGCGAGACAAAGGGCAAAAGACAAACCAGTGCAGGGCTGGGAAGGTGGCTCAGTGGTAGAGTGCTTGCCTTGCATGCATGAGGCCCTGAGTTCGATTCCTCAGCACCACATAAGCAAAAAGAAAAAAGCCAGAAGTGGTGCTGTGGCTCAAGTGGTAGAGCGCTAGCCTTGAGCTGAAGAGCTGAGGGACAGCGCCCAGGCCCAGAGTTCAGGCCCCACGACTGGACCAAAAAAAAAAAAAAAGACAAACCAGTGCAATAGCAATACGCACAAGACTTGTTGGAAATTTACATTACAACTTGTAAGGGGTATTAGGGTGAAGGAAAAGTATGAGAAAAATGAGGGAGGAGGTAAAAAGTTCAACATGCTATATATTTACTACCTTACAATTACTGCAACCACTTCTATATATCACTTTGACAATAAAATTAAATTAAAAAATAAGCCACATAAAATATAATTTCACTATATTGGTATAGTAAATATTCTATGTGGATTACCTTTTTAAAAAATGAACGCTATTTGTTTTCTAATTTGTATTAATTACCCCTTTCTTTATCAGATGGTCATCAACTTGAATGTTATCAAACTATACAAATTTTTCAGAATATACTTGCCATTATTTTGGAAAAAACACATTATTTTAGTATTGTCATACTAAAACAGAAAACAGTTCAATTCTATGGAAACTCCTAACTTTTAAAACTGACTAATTGTTAAGAGGACAGAATATATGTATTTTTCAACATTCCTGTAACTACTAACTACTCATTTTCAAATTCTGAACATGCCGAACCAGAGACATTCAAAACAGTACCTGTTTGCATTTTATTCTGCAACTGATGCAGTTTCCAGTGGGGGGGGTACATATTTAAAAGTCAACAGAAAAAATAGCCACATTCTGGTAGAAGATAAAACTATGAAGTATCTATAATAAATTCCTCAAGTGTAAACATATGTTCATCAGAGTAAGCTATTATTTCTATGACCATCAATCCTAAGTTTTTATGCTGTAAATTCATCCTAGCCCAACAGTTTCCAACTTGTAAGGTGGACCTTAAAATTCCCTAAATTCACATCAGGACTAGCTTATCATTCTTGTGAAAAAATACTACACTTCTGCTAATGTGATGCTCTTCCTATTGGGGAAAGAACATTACACTAAACTTTGCTGCATCATTTTCCCCCCAGTGGTATTCTTGAGATCAAAACACTTGCAAATATTATTTATAGCTATATTTTTATCTATCACAGATATTCAGGAGATCTGAATACCTGAATATGAAGATCTGAAGCTTATGGTTCAAAGCCCACACAGGCAGGAAGGTTCCTTAGATTCTTATCTCCAATAAACTGCTCACGAAAAGCCAGACACAAGTGGTACTGTTGTTCAATTGAAGAGCAGTAGCCTTGAGCAAAAACAGGCTCAGGGACAGTACCCAAGCCCAGAATTTAAGCCCAAGGATAAAGCAAACAAAAAAACAAAAATAAAAACAAACCCCAAACCTAGCATTTTTCTCATCATATACAGAGGTATGTAATTAAGGAAATTTCTTCCTGTGTTATATATAGGTAGAAGAAAAAGGATGTCACACAATTACTCTATACATACCATGGTGTACCAAAGTCTCACAAAATTCCTCTTTTTCTAAATTTATAAATTAATGTTATAAATTTGTTGGCAACTTTTTCTAGATTATTCACATTATCATGTTACACAGGAACTGTTTCAATTATCTATTAACTAAGTTCTAATTATACCTCACTTGACAGAATATTTTAGGCAAATAGAATGCCAGAATCATTTGTGAATTTGTGAATTAAATCTTCTATCCTATAGAATATGAAATACAATATGAAATAGAATATGAAATTACAAACAAAAATTACAAACAAAAATATTTATTTTAAATCTAAATTCTAATTTAGACAGGTCTACAAAGTCCTACATTAGATGAACTTCGCTATTTCCCTAGGCTTAAGCTTTGGTAATCCATCATTTCTTTGGAATCCAACAGAATGATGCTTACTTTTTCAATTTTTTGTTTGGGAATCTTGAGCTCTTTAGCATCTAGGAATGTTCTGTAATGATGACAGCATTTAAAACACAACTGAGGATTACATATGAGTTGCATTTCAATAGGAAACTTGACTTCTTAAAACATAATGACAAAATTAGCCAAAACTTGCAACTGTATATTCCTTTCTTGTTTTTTTTATTCCTTTCTGGTTTTGTTTTATTGAGACAAAATTATATTACCTAGTCCAGGGAAGGTACCACTATGTAATTCCACTCTCTGATCTCCTGTTTTAGTCTGAGTGCTAGAATTCCAGGCTTGTATCTCATTGTCCTACCATACTTTGTTGGTTTATTTAATCTTGATATAGACTAGCATTTCCGAACTTCTCCGATAATATTTTTCAAAAGACTGATGGCTCAGAATGTTTATGTACTATTTTCTAACATTTGACACAGGATATGAACGTTTTCAGATGCACCTGCAGGGGTCTCTGATTCATTCCTCCATGGATCCAACCCCTTCAATAACGATTACTTGACTTTCTTACTATCTCTGGTCCCTAACTATGTAATATTCTCAAGCGTTTTGGGGGGAAATTTCACTTGAGGACTTTCTAAAATTAAAAAATTATCACTTGATTCTAGTCTTAGGACATATTTTTTTTTATTATTTTCTAACATTTCTGCACATTCTGAGAGTTGTTTCATATGTGTGTTTGCACATATAAGTGCCTTTGTGTGTATGTGCATGTTTGTATATATATATATATATATGATAACCTCAAGCTCTTATTCAGCAATCTTGCTTATAACTAGTATTCCATCACATGAGCCATTCTTCCAGTGCAGCTTTTGGCTGGTAATTATAAATAGTGTCTCAAAGACTGTTCTCCCAGGCTTGATGCAAGCTGAACTTCCCAGACTCCTTTACATTCTTAGGTTCTATTTTTCCAGGAGTATCAACTTTTAAACTAGAAACATTTTTGTGAGTGCAAAAGCTGTAGCCCAGATTTTTAACTCGAGTTCATATAAAGATAGAGAAACATACACATTACATATACTGAGTATACACTGTTAGAAATGTGATGTTAAGAGGGATGCTGGTGGCTCATGCGTATAATGCTAGCTACTCACGAGGCTGAGATCTGAGGATTGCAGTTCAAATCCAGCATGCGTAGGAAAGTTTCTGAGGCCCTTATCTCCAATTACCCAGCAGAAAACTGGAAGTAGCACTGTGTCTCAAGAGGTAGAACACTAGCTTTGGACTGAAGAGTGGAGGCCCAGACTTCAAGCCCACAACCATCCAAAAAAAAAAAAAAAAAGAAAGAAAAATGGAAAAAGAAATGTGATCTTAGCCACCAGTTCATTGCTAATATAATTCCTGCTTTATCAACATGGCCTTTTTTTCCAATTAAGTCCATGCTCTTATATCTGACTTACTTGGAACCAGAATTATTTTTCCATTCTACTTTTTACAAATTTGCATGATTAGCTACCATGATTTAGAGTTAGTAGATGAAAGAGAGTGGCCTTATCCTTCATGTTTCATTAATAGTAATGCTTTCTCTATATCACTCCCATAGATCTAAATACTGGTTTTGGCTTTATTGTTTCAAAGTTGTGTTTTGCAGAGTCTTCTATAGTGTATTGGACCATTATATTTAAACACAGAACTTGTCTTTCTCCTATTATTCTCATTGTATCTCCTACTGTTAACTTACGTACACTAGGGAACTAATGAACACACACACTTACTAAAAAATGTTTCTGAGAATCTTCTTCCCACTTAAAATTGGTCTTAATTTACAGAGCATAGGAAATTTCAACTTAATGTACTCCAGGATAATTTCTGTCATGTTTTTTATTTTGAAAATGATGTACAGAGGGGTTAGAGTTACATAAGTAAGTTAATAAGTGCATTATCTAATGAGCATTGTTACATCCTCTTTGTTTTTCCCCGTCATCTTTTTTTCTCTCCACCATCCAAACTCCCCCTCCCATCCCCAAGTTTTAAAGTTCGTTTTCAACATAGTGTCTTGTTCATCTTGTTGTTACAATGGGTCATACTGTTTCCTTGTTTCAGCGTTTTTTTTTCCCTTCCCCTCCCCACATTAGAAAAATGTATATGTAAGGTGCAGATTAACGACATCAAATACAGTGAAAACAGGGGTTACACCATGGAGGAAGAAAATAGAAGAGAAACAAAAAATCACATAGTACATTTAGTACATTAAAAACAATAACAAAAAAGAAAAAAACAAGTTGTGTTCCTATCTTGAGGTTCATTTTACTTAACATCATCTTATATGGCCATATGTACATGGATAATGTTTTATAAACCATGACAATTCCATATTTTCTCATTACTAAGTTGTCTCTGAAACACATGTTACCTCATGTCCAAAGATGTACTTGTGCTATTTCAATGAAGCCAGAAAACATTCATTTTATCGGGAGTAGCACCATAGATTGTTCCTGGAAGTAAGTGGAAGGAACTGTTATGGGAAGTGGATACTGATTCCAAGAGAGGAATTGAACATAGGGCAATGACCAAGTTCAAGTTAATTTGTGCTGTCCTTTTTACTGTACAAGAAAATAATCCAAGGCTTGAAGGAAAATCTGTCCCTGACTTGTTCCATTTTGTTCTTTACTCATATAAAACTTTTCTGTAAACTTCTAAAATTGAGAGTATTACAAAAGGAAACAATCTGCCATTTGAAGGCCAGCATAGAAAAAGAAAATAACTTTGTTTTAAAGTATTCTACTTCAAAGAAACAAAGACATGAGGTTTTAAAATGTCTTATGCATGGGTATTTAACTCCTGAGATGATTCTCTTGTTGCAAAAGTCAGTTATCCATTCCTTTAATCTGGTCCTGAGTTCACCATAGCAATGAGGATTCCAAAAAGCAGGTTCCAGTGAATATGATAAGCAAAAGGAGCCTCTTCTCAAACCAGTGCTGTAAGGATGGTCCCAAAGAAATATGTGGGTTTTTTGTTTGCTTCTTCATTTGTTCAGTTTTTTCTGGATATGGGGCTGGAACTCAGAGGCTGGACCCTGTCCCTGAACAGTTGTCTTTCTTGTCTACCTGCCCTCAAATCTAGTATACTACTACTTGAGCTAAAACCCCACGTCTGGCTTTTTTGGTGTTTAATTAGAGATAACAATGTGACAGACTCCCCTGCCTGGGTTGGCTTTGAACTGAGAAAACCAAGTGACATCAACTGTATGGACTTCTCTTTTGAAACAAGAAGTATTAGAAGAAGTTTATTTATAAAGCTAATATTTAGTAATTTTTAAAATAAAAGAATATATCCATCAAAGAAGCCATAACTTAAATAACTCAACTAAAGTAGGTGCACTGAATCATTTTGGAATTATTTTTTATGCATAGGAAGATTAATATTGACTTCGTAGTTCCTTTTGGGGAAACTGAAAGTCATATTTGCACTTGTTTTGTTTGTCGTGGGGCTTGAATTCTGCTCCTGGGCACTGTCCCTCAGCTCTTCAGCTCAAGTTGAGCACTCTACCACTGTAGCTACAGAACCACTTCCGGGTTTCTGGTGGTTAATTGAAGAGAAAAGTTTCATGGACTTTCCTGACTAGTCTGGCTTTGAACCACAATCCTCTGGTCTCAACCTCCAGAGTAGCTAGGATTACTGGCGTGAGCCACCAGCACCTGGCTCATGTTTGAATTTACTGCATTTAATGACACTATGTATGCAAAGAATGGAAATTTGAATCAAATGATGACATTGCAGCTTTTCAGAAAAATTGAGGTAGGAATAACTATGTCCTCGTTTTTCCATGTTGTTATACTAATGACTCATGAACTATGGGACTCTTACATTAGCATCCTCTGCCATCTGTGTAGGTGTTATTTAATATTAGGAATTGTTCATAGAGAAATAGAGAAAGACAGATTTTTAGAAAGCAAAGGATATCAGGAATGAAAGAACAACATAAAAGGAGATACAACTTATCACACAGAGATTAAGAACTAGCCAAAGTGATTTAGAATGCTAAAGGCAATGTGGAATGAGCCTAGTTGATAACTAGTTCTTCAATAACCCAAAATAGTTCCCTAGAACAGTTTCTGGTATAATTTAGTTATTATTATCATTTATTTCTTCGAGCTGGGGTTATTCCTTCACTTCTGTTAAAACTATTAATTAGCCTCTGCCTTTTTGGTGCCATAACTGACCAAAAAAGATTTCCAAATCTCAATTAGACTACCCTTCTCATTGTGATTAGAAGTGACAATTCAAAAGCATGGAATCTTTGAATTTCCAGGATTAATCTTCACCTGATATCTAAGCACATTCCTGGCACTAATTGCTGTGACCTGTTAACAAAAGGGTTTTTTTTTTTTTTAAACACAGTATCCTAATATAGGTTAAAAAAAAAACATGAATTAAGGACTACTGTTACGTAATAGTTGGAAGGAGCAACTATATATTCCAAGTATGGATTCTCTATTCGGCATTTACTAGCTAAGTGACATTTTTGCCAGTCCTGGGGCTTGAACTCAGGGCCAAGGAAATGTTCCTGAGCTTTTCGGTGTTTTTTTTTTTTTTTTTGCTCAAGGCTAGCACTCTACCACTTGAGGCACAGCACCACTTCCAGTGTTTCTTTTTCTGTTCATGTGGTACTGAGGAATTGAGCCTAGGGTTTCATGCATGCTAAGCAATCACTGTACCATGAAGCCAAATTCTCAGAACCCTAAATGACTTTCTTAAGATGGCATTACTTTTTCTTTCCATTACTTTGTATTATAATTTGGGCCAGGTGGTAGAAAAGGAAGTGGAAAACAATACTAAGTCCAGTAAGGTTTACATTCCTATCACATCACTAAGGAAGTACAGTGTTGACCTGCAGGACTCATAGGGCTGTTGCATGTGACATTATTATTGAAAAAACTATTAACAGCTCAGACATCCAAAATATTCTGCTTCCACTTTCATGGTCAAGAGCCATATCTAAACCTTTTTGTTGATTGGGTGTGTTTCCTAGGAAGGAAGAAGAAGGATGTGGAATATGATGGTTGAAAAATGTGTATATTTGTTCCCTGTCCAAATTTTTTGCAATTTAAAAAAATGCTACTGATGAACTCCCACCTACATCTAATTGGCTATGCTGTCTGCACTGGCCCTAAGCCGTGTTGGCTTAGGTTGAAGACACCTTATGTGTATATTCCCTGTGTAGGATATCTTTCTCTCACCATTACCTATAGATAGGTATTCTAGGCAAGGCCGGTGTGTGTGTGTGTGTGTGTGTGTGTGTGTGTGTGTGTGTGTGTGTGTGTGTGTGTGTGTGTGTGTGTGTGTGTGTGTGTGTGTGTGTGTGTGTACACCAGAGCCCAGACTCTGGTTCTACAGGCCTGTATAATCCGGCATGTCTTTCTCCCACTTGGCAGGCACTCTTCTGCTCGAGACCTGTGGCTCCGAGTCCAGCTCCTTCCCGAGTCCCTGGTCTCTGCAAGGGGGTCTGAACGTGGATCTTCACATACTGACCCTGATTCTACACAAAGCCTCAGAGCCACCTTCTACCTTGGAACCTACAGAGACCAATGGAAAATGGAAGTCTGGGTGACTTCTTAGAAGGTATCTGACTCAACCTCCTTCCCCCCTCTTTCTACCCCGATCTGTGTACTGGAAGTGTCCCTCTGGATGAGACCCCCCATCCCTGGGCTGTATGGGGCCAGAGCTGCCGATTAGCTGAGCAGGTGGAGCCACATCTCCTTAATTTCGACCACATGCAGCCCCTCTTCACCCCAGCACTCTCCTGTCAAATCCTCCACACCCTTTCCAATTTTACATAATTTTCATGGTCTAATGTCTTTATTTTTGCTTCTTAAATCTTCCTGCTCTTAGAAACCCCTCCTACCCACCCTCCCAGCAGAAATAGCTTTTAGAAGCCCTGCCCACCACATGTGCCAAAGTTGCCCCCCACACAAACAGATCAGATCTGCACCAGAATGCCCCCAGAAGCCCAAGTTCCTGAGTAGGTCCTGCACCACCCCAAAGGGGGCCATCTTCCCTCCTCGTCCCTCCTACCTTGTTCTATCCCTGGCCACTCATGACCACCAAGATCTCTCAGGCTTCTTCACTTCCTGAGTGCGGGTCTCTCCATCTGTTGGGAATAGATTTTAGGAGAACCCCCCCCCACATACACAGAGTACCAGATGCCGCATCTGAACCGACCACCCACTCTCCCCCTCCCCCCTGCCAGCCCTTCACTGCTCCACCCACTGTTGAGCCAGAGGGTGCTTCCTGTACACCGTGCATCCTCCAGTGCTCCTTCCTGGACTTGATTCTGCACTGTGCTTTCCCTCTCCACCTTCCCCATGCAGGAAGGACCTCTCCATGTCTGGATAAGGCTTGTGAGACATGCCCCTGCCCCCTGCCCCACCTAGGGAGCCAAAGGAGCAATACCACCACTCCCCCGACTCCAGGGAGACAACTCACTGGGAGAGATGGGCTCCCTGGTGGGGCAGGAGTAGGCCCAAGCACCTGGCTCATGTTTCCCCCTCTTCCTTCCTGGACTGTTTCTGCTGTGGGCTCTGCAGGTGCACACGGCCTCCCCCAACCCCTTTCCTCTGGAGATGCCTTTTCTCACCCCACCTGGAGAGGTCACCAGCTGATTCCCCACCCCCTCACCCCACTCCCATCCCCAGCTCCTTCTTGGATCCCTCTTGGCTGTCCAGCCCTATGCAACCAAGTCTGATCTGTGTGGGAAATCCAGAAGCTGGCCTGCATTCCTGTGGGAGGCTCTCTCCTCCACTGCTCTCGGATGTGTCTTGAGTTCCCTCCCCCATGCTCACCCATTTCCCTGGGAAATGACCTCTCAATGTCACAGCCACACACAGAGCCAAGGCTCTCTGTTGGCACCTGGGCCATGTCAGCCACAGTGGGTCTGAATTAGAGAGGCCTCAGGAGCCAGAGGGGACCCACAGGTTGAGGGCAGCCTTTCCTATCTCCTACATTCCCTCATCCCAGGATATTAGTCTGGGAGGAGGTGCTGGTGCCCCGTGGCCCCACTGGTATGGTCGGATGTGTTGTAGCAAAGCCCAAGGGAGGCCTAGCCCCCCTCCCCCCTGCAGGCATATGGCAGCAGCCCCAAATTCTCCCTTCCTACTTTCTCCCTTCCCTGAAGGCCAACTTCAAGATTTCCCAGATGGAGGCCCACCCCTTCTCCCCTACTGGTCTCTGAGGGCTCTGCCTACTAAGTCCACCCACACTGCTGGGTTGGCCTACTCCACATTTGCTGCCCCTCCCTGGCAGCCCGGGTTGGTTCTCATTGAGGAAGCCCAGAAATCCTGCCTTCCTCTTCCCCGCTTGGCTGGCCCTTTCCCACTAACTGCTCCTGCCTCTCCTGCCCCTCCAGTCCCTCTCCTGCTTCTCCTAACCATAGGGGCCTAGGGGCCCAGCAGGCACAACACCGAGACCCCATCTCCATCTGCTCCATCCTTGCTCCTCCATTTCCCCCATCAGCCCTACCTCCTCCATTCCTGGCCTGCCACTGTCCTAAGTTTCATGCCACTTCCACTTATCCCACCCCTCCTTGGCAGCCCGGCCCTCTCAGAATGGCATAGGCTCCATGGGCCATTAAGAGTCAGTTACCAGTCTTGGAGCTTGCTCCAACCTCATCCCTTCCAGGCCAGGGCCATTCTCTGCTTTCCAGGAAATGACTTCTGGAGCTGTCCTGATCCCATGGGCTGATGCGGGGCAGAGGAAGAGTTGCTGGGGCCTCAGCCTGAGGGTCTTGCCTGGGGTACCGGGGCTGCAAAAGGCCTACTGGGAACAAGGCACTGGGATCCAAGCAACAGCAGGAAAAATGGGGCGGGACCAGGCTCAGGAAACAGATGCCAGCAAGCCTGAAAGGGCAGGGCCTTGTCGCGAGTCTGTCCCTGTGATGCAGGTGGGAGCAGAAGGAAGTGGGTGGGCCCAGTCAGGCCCCTGCATCTGTTCTGCCCTGAATCCAGGGGATGGAGGGAGACCTAAAGGGCGAGTCCTGCTCAAGGTGCAGGTACTGATGGGCAAACCGCTGGGATGGGGCCCTAATTCGGGTACCGCCCAAGGCGCTCCTGCTAGAGAGCCCCATGGCAGAAACCGCCCCAAGCACCCCACTGGCAGGTGAGCTATGGGGCTGAGCCCTGGGGCTGGTCTTGCCAAAGAATGTGGATGCCAACTATATTTTAGATATGAGACTCTTGTCCGTTGTATGGCTAGTGAAGATTTTCTCCCAATCTGTGGGCTTTCTATTGATCTTGCTAGCTATGTCCTTTGCCATGCAGAAGCTCTGCAACTTCATGCAATCCCATTTCTCCAACCTTTCTTTGATTTGTTGTGTTTCTGGGTCTCTATTAAGAAAATTTCGGCCTGAGCCAAGGAGGCCTAGGGTTTCTCCTATTCCATCCTGTAATGTTTTCAGAGTGTCTGCTTTGACTCCGAGATCTTTGATCCATTTGGAGTTGATTCTGGTGCAGGGTGATATATAAGGATCTAGTTTTAGTTTTCTACAAGTAGTTAACCAATTTTGCCAGCACCATATACTGAAGAGGCTGTCTTTCTTCCATTCTATTATTTTCACTCCCTTATCAAAGATTAGTTGGCTATAGGTCTGTAGGTTCATTTCTGGGTTTTCAATTCTATTCCATTGGTCCTGAGGTCTGTTCTTATGCCAGTACCAAGCTGTTTTGATTACTATGGCTTTATAGTAGAGTTTGAAATTTAGTATTGATATTCCACCAGCAGTGTTCTTTACACACACACACATACACACACACACACACACACACACACACACACACACACACACAGAGGAAGGTAGTAATGATGAGCTGAGCTGGAACTGGGGGCAGTCCTGAGGCATAGACATAGTAAACTCTCAAGGTGGATCAAGTAGTTTCTCCCTAAGTCCTTCTTGGGCTGAGGGTTCTGGGTCATGGCAGTTAGTACCATGGAACCTGCCCCTTCATCCGTGTATGGGGCCACAGGACCCAGGGAAGGACACTATGGATGTTCCTTTGTAGTCGGCCCACGATTGCAGACCTTCATATACCCCCACGCACTGGTGAGGAAAACAGGGTTCTGAGCCCTGGGACTCCAGAGATAGCGACTGCTACAAGCAGCAGCCAGCCGGCTTTAGATTCCTGAGCCTACAAGTCTATCATGAGCCCAACTCAACACCTGCTCAAGGTGTGCCTGATGATTAACACTGTTGTGATACTTGTATGAGTGGGTGTTACCTGCTGTGCCATTTTGCAGCCCTTGCCCCTCCTGGCCCAGAACTATGATCTGAGACGTCGATTGCCTGGTCAGATGCACCCATGACAGATGCCATTCTGATGACCCGACCAATGACCTCCATACCCCAGGGCTGGATTCTTCTCTGATACTGTGGCCTGCTCTATAGGAAAAGGCCTCAAAAGAGGCTGCACTCAAGACTTGTAGAAGACCAAGACATTGGGAGATCCTCAGGGGCCCACTGGAAAGTACTCTGCCTAGAGTCACAGAGTGAGGTCCAAGAAGGTCAGGTGTTGTTCATGGGGCTTGAACTCTGGGCCTGGATGCTGTCCCCTAGCTCTTCAGCTTGCCACTTGTGTCACAGGGCCAATTCCAGTATTCAGGAGGTTCCTTTTAGATCAGAGTCTCCTGGAATTCCTGCCTGGGGTTGGTTTTGAACCGTAATCCTCATATCTCAGCTTCCTGAGGAGCTAGGAGGAGAGGTGTGAGTCACTGGCACCTGGCTGATCTGACCTTTCAGTAGCTCCTGAAAGCTTTTCTTTATTTTTTTAGGTGCCAATGCTGGGGCTTGAACTCAGGGTCTGGCCTCTGGTCTCTTAACTTTTTCCCTCAAGGCTGGCACTCTACCACTTGAGCCACAGCTCCATTTCTGGCTTTTGTAGTTAATCTGCAAGAACAGTCTCACTAACTTTTCTCACCTGAGCTGGCTTGACTCATGATCTCTGATCTCAGTCTTCTGAGTAGCTAGGATTTACAGGGGTTGAGCCACTTCTGGCATTGTGCTAGAAGCTTTTCTTAAGCAAGCATTCTTCCCTGTGTTTGCCTTGAATCCTCCATGCAAAGGAGGCCTGAGGGTCAGGAGGTGTGAAAAATAGGCTTCCAGCCACAGGAAATGGCTGGAGTCCATGGTGAAAAGCCAAGCTAATCTTCCCCCTGGGCCCCATTCTGGGAACCCACCATTTGCCCTACCTGTGTCTCAACAAACCTTGATCCAGCCTTGAATGTTCTGCCAGAATGTCTGAAGCCATAGAACCTTCATTCCACCTACACCACTTGCTCCATACGACACATAAGGACCTTTGCCCATGATGGACCTTCTGCCTGAGGCTCTCTGTCCAGTTCCATGCCTTAGAACTCCTGTGGAATTTTGGCACTGGTTATATCACCTCCTGGAGCAAATCTTTCCTTCCCTTCTCCCTTTTTTTTTATTATTAAGTTGCTATAGACAAAACGTGCAGGGTGACTGGCAAATGCTCTATCTTGGTGTGTTGTGTGTGCATGTGCATGTGTGCACCCACGCGAGCATGCGCGCGTGTGCGTGTGTGTGTGTGTGTGTGTGTGTGTGTGTGTGTGTGTGTGTGTGTGTGTGTGTGCCAGTCCTAATGTTTGAATTTATGGTCTGGACATTGTCCTAACCCTGAGCTTTTGTGCTCAAGGCTAGCACTCTACTCTTAGAATCACTGCTCTACTTCTCACTTTTTGGGTGTTTAATTGAAGAAAAATGTCTCATATAGACTTTTTGTTAGTAATTGGGATCCTCAGATCTCAGCCTCCTGAGTAACTAAGATTACAGGGGTGAGCCAGCAGCACCTGCCTTCTACTCTACCTCTTACCTATAACCTTGGCCCTCCTCTGTGTCCCAGAAGAATATGTCTCACCAGACTCACTTTTTTTTTTCTTTTTGCCAGTCTTGGGGCTTGAATTCAGGGTCTGGGTATGTTCATGAGCTTCTTTTGCTCAAGGCTAGCACTCTCTCACTTAAGCCACAGTGCCACTTTTGGCTTTTTCTGTTTCTGTGGTACTAAAGAATGAAACTCTTCATTTGTGCTATGTAAGCACTCTATCACTAAGCCACATTTGCAGCCCACTTCTAATGGGAATTATGAGAGTGGGATTTATTGAATTACCCCTTTTGGCGCAGAAATAGCTGATTATTTCATGTCTATGCCAAGATTTGGGACTAGCTTTTGACTTGGCAATGAAGAATGATAGATGAGTGATAGCCACCAGGCCCCAGAGGTCTAGGCTCACATCCTACACAGGGATAGAGATGATGCAGAGAGAACCTTGGACAACTCCTCCAACCTAGGGACTGTGGACTCTCTGGAAGCAGTGGCTGGCTGCAAAGTGTCCCAATGGGATGCCTCAGACAGAACATTATGCACCCGTTGCACACACTAGCCCAGGCAAAGCCTTCAGGTCTTCAGTTATTAAATGGCAGAGGGTGCTTTGTTCAAGCTGCTGGCTCACACTTAGTACTCTATGAGGGCTTGTCCCAGTTTGACCAGGTTGGGGTGGCTGGGGACCGGGCAACCTGCTGAATGCCCATCATCCATACAGAGATCCATGTAGTTATTGCCTCCTTTTTGGGGGAGGGCAGGTACTCTATTGCACTATGATCCTAGGCCCTGCTCTTGAGCTCCTTTTGCTCAAGGGTAGCGCTCTGCCATTGAGTCACAGCCCCATTCATGTTTATTTTTCTGGTGATCTCTTGGAAAGAAGAGTGTCCTAGACTTTCCCATCCCATCTGAATTTAAATTGGTATTTTCTACATCACAGCCTCCTGAGGAGCTAGGGTTATAGGCAGGAACCAATGGCACCTTACTTTATTTTCTTCTTGTTATTTTTTTCAATTTTAACAGTCTGAAATTTTCACCGTGTCATTCGAAATAAACTACCGAGGTCTGGAGTTCAAATGCTAGGACTACCACCCACAAATGGAGGGAGATCCTGAAAAACTCATTTCTGTTCATGTGAATGCTAACGGAATGTTATAAAAATGATAAATGTGCCGTTGATTCATGATTCTATTTTAGAATGCCTCTCAAAAAATATTGGATTTATGTCTTCCATTCTAGCACCATGGTATGATTAAGGGTATTGAATGATTTTTAATTAATACTTTTATAAGTATTCAACAGTAATATTTCATTAAATGGAGGCATAATTTAATAACTAATAATTGGTAATAATATATATAATTTAATTACCTCACAGTCCCTCTCTTTGTATATATATATATATATATATATATATATATATATATATCTACACATGTCTCTATCTATATCTATCTATCTATCTGTCTATCTATCTATTTATCTGTCTATCTATCTAAATATCAAGCACTCCTGTGGCTTGATCACAGGTCCTCAGAACTTCCTGGCAGCTCAGTTTCCCAGAGGCTGGTCTGCTAAGACTGTGACCCCATTTATGGACTGGGCATTCTAGGCTGTGAGCTGAAATCCCAGCATGGCCAAAAATTTATTCATGGAATAAGAAGCCAATATTAGCACATTGTTTTCCTTTTCTGTGAAAGTCCATGGTCTCAGTATGATGTATAATCCATATCTACATATATCCTATGTGATATGATGTAATAAAAGAAATGTTATATGTGTAATAATGCTAAATAAATAAGGGTAATAAATGTCATATTTCTGCAAAATTTTGATCAATCAACTTCAACAATTCATCCAAAAAATCATATACCACGATCAAACAAGATTCATTTCAGAGATGCACAGCTGGTTCAATATATGCAAATCAATTAATATAATTCATCACATCAACAGGAGCAAGGATAAGAACCACATGGTTATCTCAATAGATGCACAAAAAGCAATTGCCAAGATCTAACACCGCTTTATGATGAAGGTGTTGGAAAAATTAGGAATTCATGGAACATTCCTCAATACAATAAAGGCAATATATGACAAACCTACAGCCAGCATTATTCTTAATGGTGAAAAATTAATGCCATTTCCTCTTAACTCAGGAATGAGACAAAGAGGTCCACTCTCTCCACTTCTTTTGAATCTAGTATTAGAATACCTAGCTACAGGAATAAGACAAGATGTAAACATAAATGGGATCCAAATAGGGAAAGAAGTAAAACTCTCCCTCTTTGCACATGACATGATCTTGTATTTAAAGAATCCCACAGACTCCACTCCCAAATTACTCAAGCTGATTCAAAACTTTGGCAAAGTAACAAGATATAAAATTAACCCTCAAAAATCATTGACTTTTCTGTATGCCAACAATGAGAAAAGTGTGGCTGAAATTAGGAAATCGACTCCATTTGTAATAGCCCCACAAAAAAATAAAATATCTAGGAATTAACCAAAAAAGTGAAGGAGCTCTATGATGAAAACTTTAAAAAGTTGAAAAAGGAAATCAAAACAGAATTTAGAAAGTGGCAAAAACTCCCATGCTCCTAGATTGGAAAGATCAACCTCATGAAAATGGCAATACTTCCCAAGGCTGTCTATCAATGAGATACCTATCAATATTCCAACCTCAGTCTTCAAGGAAATAGAAGACGCACTCCAAAAATTTATATGGAACAACAAACGATCCCAAATAGCAAAAATGATCCTCAACAGAAAGAACAGTGCTGGAGGAATATAAATACCAAATTTCAAACTCTACTACAAAGCCATAGTAATCTAAACAGCTTGATACTGGCACAAGAACAGACCTCAGGACCAATGCAATAGAATTGAAAACGCAGAAATGAACTTACAGACCTATAGCCATCTAATCTTCGATGAGGGAGCTAAAAAAATAGAATGAAAAAAGACAGCCTTTGCAGTAAATGGTGGTGGCAAAATTGGTTAACTACTTTTAGAAAAATAAGCTAGGTCCCTATATATCACCGTGCACCAGAATCAACTCCAAAAAGATCAAAAACCTCAGAGTCAAAGCAGACACTCTGAAAACATTATAGGGTGTAATAGGAGAAACCCTAGGTCTACTTGGCACAGGCTGAAATTTTCTTAATAAAGAGCCGGAAAAGCAACAAATCAAAGAATGGTTGGACAAATGGGATGGCATGAAATTGCAGAGCTTCTGCATGGCAAAGGACATAGCTAGTAAGATCAATCAAAGCCCACGGATTGGGAGAAAATCTTCACTAGTCATACAATGGACAAGAGTCTCATATCTAAAGTATACCTAGAACTCAAAAAGTTAAATCCTCCAAAAACAAATCTTTAAAGAAACAACTGCCCAATAAATAAGTGGGCTAAAGACTTTAAGAGAAACTTCTCTGAAGAGGAAAGAAGGATGGCCAATAGACACCTGACGAAATGTTCAACCTCCTAGCCATTAAAGAAATGCAAATCAAAAGAACATGAGATACCACCTCACCCCAGTTAGAAAGGCTATAATCAAGAACTACAATAACAACAGGTGCTGGAGCGGATGTGGACAGAAGGGGACCTTACTGCATTGTTGGTGGGAGTGTATACTTCTTCAATGACTTTGGAAAGGAGTATGCAGGTTCCTCGAAAGATTCCACATAGAGCTCCCCTATGACCCAGCAATTTCACTTTTGGGCATTTACCCAAATGTTCACAAACAAGACCACACTAAAGCTACCAGCACGACTATGTTTATTGCAGCATTATTTACCATAGCTAAGATATGGTACCAGCTCAGATGCCACTCAGTAGATGAATGGATCAAGAAAATGTGGTATATATACACAATGGAATTCTATGCCTCCATCAGAAAGAATGACATTGCCCCATTGGTTAGGAAATGGAAAGACTTGGAAAAATTATATTAAGTGAAGTAATCCATGTCCAAAGAAACATAGGTCCCATGGTTTCCCTCATTTGCAATATCTAGTATATGTCTGAGTCAAGCAGAAAAGGTCAAATAAATTGATTTCCCGGAAATGAACCCTAAGATATGTATTCAAATGTGTTTTTTCTTTCATGTGATTGTTTCTAACACATTTATAAGATTATTTCTTTGTTGCTTTCTATGTCCCTCCCCACTTTATAACCTCTGCTTTCACTGTATTTGATGTCGGTATAATTTGTGGAGGGGAAGGGAAAAAACAAATTGTTTAAATAGGGATACAGGTGGACCCATTGCAACAATGAAATGTACAAGTCATTATGTCAAAATATGATCTTTACAACTGTGGTAGAGGGGGTGCTTGGAACGATGATTGTGTGGGGGGGTGAGGGGCGGGGAGAGAATGGGAAAAGTTAGGAAGGGGAAACAAAAAGGAAGAGGCTACGATGCTTGATAAGAAATTTACTCATTATCTTGCCCATGTAATTGTAACCCCTCTGTACAGTATTTTCACAATGTAAAATAAAAGAAAATAAGTACCAATTAAAATAGTAGTTAGTGTATGATTATATAAAACTACATTGACTAATTTTCAATTAATACTTTATTATTTATTCAATCATGTTACTTAAAAAAAGAAGGAATAATTTAAATGCCAATAATTTGTAATAATATTTTATATGCAATTTCCTAGTATATATCTCTCTTGCTATATATATATATATATATGCATCTATTTATCTATCTATCAATCTACATATTTATGTGTTCATACACTTGTCAGTCATCGGGCTCATTTGTAGATTGCTCACCTACTATGTACAAAGCCCTGAGTTCGATTCTTCACTCCCTTGTGCACAGAAAAATCTAGAAGTCGTGCTGACGCTTAGGCAGTGGAGCACTCGCTTTGAGCATAAAAGCTTCGGGACTGTGTCTAGACCCTTTCTCAAGACCCAGGACTGGCACCAAAAAAATAAAATAAAATAGAATGTTCTGACTGCAACAATATAAGGATAGTTCTGCAAATACCTCATCACAGAACAAGCATGGAGTCTGGTGCTTGCAGCTGCCATCTTACCTGACTTAGCCAGAGATAAATCACTGCAACCCAGCTCCACGGAACCAGAAGTTGCTGGTTCACTCACCACTGTCATCCAAGATACTCGGGGGCTGATCTGTGAAACTCTGAGCTGTGGTTCACAGTAGTAGAGCTCTAGCCTTGAGCAAAAGACCTTAGAACAGTACCCCCAAATTTTCAGTGCATTCCCCATGGCTCTTTGCAACAGAGAGTTATGATCTAGGTGTCTGTAGCTGAGGTCTGTCACCCTGCCTACTCAAGAAACTGAGATGTGAGGATCTGGGTTCTAAACTATCCCAGACACAAAAGTTCCCATGAGACTATTATCTCCTATTCACCACTTAGATACTTGAAATGGAAGCTGGGCACCAGTGACTAATGCCTGTCATCCTAACTACTCAGGATCCTGAGAGCTGAGGATCATGGTCCAAAGCCAGCCTGGGCAGGAAATTCCTTGAGATGGACAATTCTCTCCAGTGACCCACCAAAAACCTGAAGGGGTGCTGTAGCTCAAGTGGTAGAGTGCTTGGTTTTAGCTGAAAAGCTCTAGGATAGACAGCACCCAGGCCTAGACTTCAACTCTTCCAACTTACAAGAAAAGAAAAGAAACAAACAAACCAAAAGAGGAGTGGTTAGAGTGCTTTGCATGTATGAATCCCTGGAATTGAATCCTCAGTACCACATCACTAGAAAAAAGCCTGAAGTGGCCCTGTGGCTCAAGTGGTAGAGTGCTACCCTTGTACAGGAGAAACTCAGGAACCATGCTCAGGTCCTGAGGTCAAGTTCCAGGACAAGTGTATGCACACACACACACACACACACACACACACACACACACACACACACACAGATACCAGAAGTGAAGCTGTGACACCAAATGGTGGTAAAGCACTGAGCTTCTGTTCTGAGCTCATGGTCAGCACCCAGGTCCTGTGTTCAACCCCAAAAGCTAGCCATCCAGGGCTCAACTAGGATAGGTCAAAGGTTTCAAAATCTGATGCACTTCACCAGCCTTAGATGATAGAAAACTTTGGGATTTTGCACAAGTGCTTAGATTTAGCAAGCTTCTGGAATCCTAGGGAGGCACCATTGCCAATTAGAAATTTTTTCATTAGGTTCAGCTCCCTTATTGTCTGCCAGAAGGACCCATGAATTAATTGGAGCAGGTTATTTCAATACTGGAACATAATCTAACAAAGACAGGATAAGTGCAGGGAACTTGGCCTGCCACAGGAGGTGGCACAAATGAAAGCTTCCTGGGGAGAGAGATAGCTTAGAGTACAAAGAAGCCTTTTTCTCCTGGCCTTCAAATTTTGCCTACACTCATCCTCACTAATTGGCTCAGATGGAATTGTTTGTTACACAGCTCTACAGGAGGGGGGCCTTTTTGTCTGTCTGTCCAGACCTGGAGGCAGACTTCCTCCAGCAGCCTGGAGTGCACAGAAACCCTCAGGCTACACTGGGAACAGTGACGGGAGCCCGGGAACATGCACTGTTTTGAAAGCAGTCTCTGTGCTATGAAATCATTCTATTCAAAGCAAATTTCCTAGCTGAGTGCCTTTCAACATAGCTATTGTGGATCTTTACCAATAGAAATACATGCATACATACATGGGGAGACATGGATTTACTACTTTTTCTTTTTTGGCAGGTCCGGGGCTTGTACTATGAGCCTAGTCACTCTCCCAGAGCTCCTTTTGTTCAAGAGTGGTGCTCTGCCCTTGAGTTTCAGTCCCACTCCTGGGTGTTTATATTCCTGTGATCCCTTAGAAATAAGAGTGTCCTGAACTTTCCTGTCCCGACTGAATTCAAGCTGCCATTCTCTACCTCTCAGCCTCCTGAAGAGCTAGGATTACAAGCATGAGCCTCTGAGACCTGGCTTTCTTTTATTCTTGATGTTCTTTGTTTTATCATGACAATCTGAAATCTTCACAGTGTCATACTAATGGTTTGCATTTCGAAGTAAACTACCGAGGCCTGGAGTTCAAATGCCAGGACTGATACCTACAAATGGAGGGAGATCTTGAAAAAATCATTCCTATTCATGGGAATGCTTAATGGACTGTCATAAAAGTAACAATTAAATTTCACAGTCGTTCATGATTCTCCTAAAGAATGCCACACAAAAAGTATTGGATTATGTCTTTCATTCTAGCACCATGGTATGATTCTCTTAATTAAAGAATACTGACTACTTTTACATTAATGCTTTAATAAGTATTAAACAATGATACTTTATTAAATGGAGGCTTAATTTAATAACTAATAATTCACAATATATATTATTCAATATCCTCATATTGTCTCTCTCTCATATATATATATATAGAGAGAGAGAGAGAGAGCAAACTACACATCTATCTATCTATCTATCTATCTATCTATCTATCTATCTATCTATCTATCTATCTATCTATCTATATCTATATCTAAATCTAGGCCACTATGATGGCTTGATCACACATCCTCAGAACTGGCTGGCAGCTCAATTTGCCAAAGGCTTTGTCTACAACTGACACTTTCATGAATTGGGCATTGTGGGTTGCGAGTTCATATCCCAGCATGGCCAAAAATTTATAGGTGGAGTAATAAGCGAATTTTGACATTTTTTTTCCCTTCTCTGTAAAAGTCCTGGGTCTCAGTATGATGTAAAATCCATGTGCAAATATATCCATGTGATAAAGATGTAATTAATGAAATAAATATTATATATGTAATAATAGTAAAATAAAGAATAAATAGATAAGGATAATAAATGTCATATGGGGTAAACCCATGTATGTAAAAAGATTTCATACATGAATATTATTTTTTCCAGTGCTGTGGCTTGAATTTGGTCCTGGAAATTGGTCTGAATTTCTTGTTTTCAATGACGGTGAGCTTCCTGTCCCCCAGAGTGCCACAGAGATACCCAGACGCTGAGTTCAAATCCCAGGCCTGCAAAAAAATGGTGCAAATTCCAAACCAGTGCCTTATTTTTTTTGGCCAGGCCCGGGGCTTGAACTCAACTAGTAGCAACTCTGCCTCAGTTTTGATCATCCTAGGCTGGGGTGCAACCTCTGGACCCACAGCCCATCTTGAGATCCCAGGACCCAAGTTTAAATCTCGGGACTGGCAAAAAAAAAAAGTGAAGGGCTGGGAAGGTGGCTCAATAGGAGAGTGCTTGCCTTGCATGCATAAGGCCTTGGGTTGGATTCCTCAGCACCATATAAGCAGAAAAAAGCCAGAAGTGGTGCTATGGCTCAAGTGGTAGAACGATAGCCTTGAGCTGAAGATTTGAGGGACAGCACCCAGACCCAGACTTCTGGCCCCACAACAGACCAAAAAAAAAAAAAAAGACGGGGAAAAAAGGAGAAGTATAAAACTGGGAAGTTCCGGAAGGCAATTTTACATTGTTTTTTTCCTTTGCATTGTGACCATCCTGGGTCTAAATGACAGGACCCGAAAAGTGTACATGACCTTGCATTGTTGAAGTTTGGTGGGCTATCAGGAAAGTCACAGCCTAAACCAGCAACCTAGGTCCGGGGTTCGGATCCCGGGACTGCTACCTACAAATGGCAGGAGATCCTAAGAAACACATTTCAATAGTCATCCATATGAATGGAATGTTGTAAAAGTAACAATTTCATTAGTATTTAGTGTATGATTATATTAAAATTATACACAATAATCATAGTACATTGACTAATTTTCAATAAATATTTCATTATGTATTTAACCATGATACTTAAATAAAGGAAGAAATAATTTATCGATAATTAATAGTAATATAGTATATATAATTTAATAATATACAGACATCTCCCTCTTGTTTTATGCATATATATGTATATATAAAACAATCTACATATCTAAGTCTCCACTTGTCACTCCTGGGGTTCAGTGGTAGAGTGCTCGCCTAGTATGTATGAAGCCCTGGGTTTGTTTCCACACTATCACATGCACAGAAAAGCCAGAAGTGGTGCTGTCACTCCAGCACCAAAAAATCAAGTTAGAACGTGCTGACTGAAAGTATAGAAGGCTAGGACTTCAAATACCTCATAACAGAGCAAGCCGAGGGTCTGAAGCTCATGGCTGCCATCTAACCTGACAGCCAAAGGTCAACTGCTGCAAACCAACTCTATTTAGACAGACATTGCTGGCTCACCCCTAGCTGCTTGGGGGATGAGATCTGACACTGGTGGGTTGAAAACTCAGCCCTGGCAGGAAGTCTGTGAGACTCTGAGCTGTGGCTCAAAGTGGTAGAGCTCTAGCCTTGAGGAAAAGGTCTTAGGACAGTACCCCCAACCTATGAGTGAGATCCCCGAAGCGGACGACCCTCCCCCCCATTAACCACCCATCTGTATTGTTAGATGTGAACTTGTGTGGTTTGTGACGTGTTTCTGAAAGAATGGTGATACTGATGAAAGCACCCGAATTCTAATGACAGCTTGTGGGATACAGCTATGTAATGAGCCCTTCCTGGGATGCTGGGTGCTGAGTCCTTCACGGGTTGCTGTATGCCGAGTCCTTCACAGGGTGCTATGCTATGAGCCCTTCATGGGGTGTATTCTTTCATCTGGACCTTGTTAGAGCTCCACAAGTAAGATGATTGTGCTGATGAGAAAGTTGAAGCTCAGATATGTCCCCAAGGCAGGGTCAAATTTATGTATATACTGAACTCTACTGACTTGTCTCCTGCAGACAATTGTTTGGTTTAGTTTTCTCCATCATGAACATTCAACTTAGAGCCTAGGTACTGACTTTCCTCTTGGGCTCATGGCTAGTGCTCTACCTGTGAGCTAAGGACACCTTTGCAGCAAAGTGTGTCTTTAGCTGAAGTCTGTCATCCTGCCTTCTCAGGAAGCTGAGGTTCTGGGTTCCAAACAATCCCAGACACAAAAGGTCCCATGAGAATATTATCTCCTATTCACCACTTAGAAACTTGAAGTGGAAGCTGGGCATTGGTGACTCATGCCTGTCATCCTAGCTACTCAGGATCCTGAGAGCTGAGAATCACAGTCCAAAGCCAGCCTGGGCAGGAGATTCCTTGAGATGCTTATCTCCAGTGAACCACCAGAAAGCCTGAAGGGGCACTGTAGCTCAAGTGGTAGAGTGCTAGACTTGAGGACCCAGTCCCAGACTTCAACTCCTCCAACTACAAGGAGAGAAAGAAAGAAACCTGAAGTGGAGTGCTGGGGATGTTTCTTAGGGGTAGAGTGCTTTGCATGTATGAAACCCTGGGTTTGAATCCTCGGTACTACATCCCTAGAAAAAAAAAGCCTGAAGTGGTTCTGTGGCTCAAGTGGTAATGCACTATCCTTATACAGGAGAAACTCAGGTACAGAGCTGAGGTACTGAGTTCAAGCTCCAGGACTGGTGTTTACACACACACACACACACACACACACACACACACACACACACACACACACACACACACACACACACACACACACACACACACACACACACACAAAGATACCGTAAGTGAAGCTGTGACACTAAATGGTAAAGAAAAGAGCTTCTGCTCTGAGCTCATGGTCAGCACTCTGGCCCTGTGTTCAACCCCAAAATATAAACACCCAGAGCCCAACTAAGAGAGGGCAAAGGTTTCAAAACCTGATTAGTTTCACCAGCACTAGATGACAGGAAGCATTGTGATTTTGCACAAATGCTTAGAGTTAGCATCCGGAAAACTAGGGAGGCACCTTTGCCAATTAGGAATCTTTTCATTAGGTTCAGCTCGCTTGTTTTTTGCCAGAAGGACCCTTAAATTAATTGTAGCAGTTTGTTTCAACACTGGAACATAGTCTAACAAAGACAGGAAGAGTGCAGGGAACTTGGACTGCCCCGAGAGGCAGCACAAATGAAGGATTCCTGTCAAAACAAAGCACTAGGGAGAGAGATAGCTTGGGGTACAAATAGGCCTTTTCCTCCTGGCCTTCAGATTCTGCCCTCATCCTCATTCATTGCTCATCCTCAGTAATTGTTCCGGATGAATTGTTTGTTACACAGCTGTTCAAGAGTGAGGCCTTTTGTCTACCTGTTCCAACAATGAGGCAGACTTCCTCCAGCAGCCTGGGGTGCACAGAAGCCCTCAGGCTACTCTGGGAACAGTGAAGGGAGCCCCAGAACATGCACTGTCTTGAAAGCACTCCCTGTGCTGTGAAATCATTCCATTCAAACCTTTCTTCACAGCAACTCTAGATGGTCACTGATAGAAATACATGCATACATACACAGACACATAGAGTTACTGGCTCTATTTTTGTGGCAGGTCCTGAGGCTTGAACTGTGACCCCAGGCACTGTCCCTGAGTTCCTTTTTCTCAAGGAAGCACCATATTGTGTCTTAACCCATGATTACCCTACGCTGGTTTGCAGCATTTACACCCACAGATGATCTAGTCATCCTAGGACCCCAGTTAAACTCCCAGCACTGGCAAAAATATAGATGAGGAAAAAACCAGCAAGTATTACACAACTGTTTTACCTTTGTTTCCTTTGCACTGTGACCACCATGGGTCTCAATGACTCAGCTTGAAAATTGTATGTGACCTTGCATGGCCAAAGGCTCACAGATTGTTGGTAAAGCCTAAGCCCCACCCAGATACCTATGCCGTGAGTTCTATCCTCGGACTGCCACCTACACACAGCTGAAGATCCTAGGAAACTCGTTCCTATCTATAGGAACATTAATAGAATATTTGACATGTACAAATTGAATTACTATTTATCTAGTCTTTCTAGTATAATATTGTACGCATAAATATATAAATATAAATAAAATAAAAAATGATATATAATTATGATTAATTAATGGAGGCATAATATTAGACCAAATAATTGGTAGTAATAGAATATATAATTGGTAGTAATAGAATATATAATTGGTAGTAATAGAATATATAAAAATAAGATGTAGACATCACTTTATATAGAGTTATACACTAGATTCTACATAAATGTCTGTCTCTCTCTGTATACATTTATTTATAGATGTATATTCATATGTAAATACACACACACTGCAATCTACATATCTATCTTTTTATATATTGGCCACTCCTAGGGCTTCATCTCAGGTCCTGAAATTTGCCTGAAAACTTCATTTGCATCAGACTGGTGTGCTAACATTGACCCATTCATGAAGTTGGCCTGCTAGGTTTTGAGTTCAAATCACAGAACTGCCAAAAACTTAATCCTAGTGGAAGAAGCCAATTGTCCCACTTGTTTTCCTTATGGGTGTCAAAATTCCTGGGTCTCAGGAATGATGTATAATACATAGGCAAATTTATGTCCTATGTAATAGGATGTAAAAAATGTTATATGTGTAATCATACTCACTAAAATACATAAGAAATACATAAAAATAAAATAAAATGAATAACTACACTAACTGCAATATAACTAAACATGTGTATGCAAATATAAATCATGTATTTAAAATGTATATGAATATTATTTTTTGAGTGCTAAGACTTGAATTCAGGCCCTGGGAACAGGCCTGACTTTCTTGTCTTCCAGCATGGTGAGCTTCCCCTTCCCCGACAATGCTGCAGATTTTCCCAAAGTCTGAATTCAAATCCCAGGCCTGGCAGAAAAAATGGCGTGAATTCCAAGCTAAGAAGCCTCATTATTTTATAAATATTTTTAATGAATTTATTTATTTATTTATTTTTATTTTGTCAAGCACAGGGCTTGAACTCAGGTTGGGGCAACTCTGCCTCCACTTTGATCGCTCTAGGCTGGGGTGCAACCACTGGACCCACAGCTGAACCTGGGTTCCTGGGCCCCAAAGATTTACAGGAAAAAGATAAATAAAATGACACGGATAAAAATCTGGCAACTTGCAAATGGCTATCTGTTTTACATTTGTTTTTTTTTTTTTTTGCAAGGTGACCATCTTAGGTCTGAATAACATTGATGAAAAGTTTTGTAACCTGACATTGCTGAAGGCTGGTGGGCTACCAGGCAAGCCATAGGTCAACACAGCAACATAGGCCCTGTGGTCGAGGCCCGGTCCTGACCCCTACCAATGGTGGGAGATCCTAAGAGTCTCATTCCTATTCATAGGAATACTGATAGAAGATTATGAATGTCAAGATTAAATTAGTTGTTCCTGAATGATACTACTATAAAAGTAGTGATTTTAGGAGGCTGATGGATTTTAATGAATATTTTGACACATTAAAAGAATACTATTAATTACATGGATGCAATAGTTTTGTGACAGTGGTTGATTAAATTAATAATTCATTAAGAATGAACACAATAATACTAATGACATGGGGGCATAATAAATACCCAAGAATTGTTAAAAATGTAGTGTATATAACTGAAGAATATATAAACATCTCTGGTACTCTATAAAGATCTATATTTATTTGTGTACTACCATCCACATGTCAATCTGTCTTATTTTGTCAACCCCTGGGGCTGGATCTCAGGTGCTGGTAACTGCTTGTCAGCTCCATATGGCCCAGGTTGGCCGTGCTGACACTCGCCCATTCATGAATTGGGCTTTGTAGGCTTTGAGTTCAGATGCCAGCACTCACAAAAATTGAATCGTGGAGTAAGAAGCACTGGTGACACATGTTTTCCTTTTCTGTGAGCGTCTGGGTGTCAGGTATGAAGTTTCATACATAGGCAAATCTATATCCCATGTAATAAATGTAATAAATATTCCATGTGTAATAACAGTCAATAAAATAAATGGTAAATAAATGAATAAAACTACAAATAAAATGCATAACTTCACTAAGCACAATATGGGGTCAACATATAGGGCTCATTCTCATTGGCTGGGAACTGCCTAGCAGCTGAATTGGCTAGAGGCTGCTGTGCTGACAGTCACTCATTCATGAGCTGAGCCTTCTAGGCCCTGAGTTTAGATCCCAGCCCAGCCAAAAATGCAATCTTGGAGTAAGAAGTCAAGAGTGACACATATTTTCCTTTTCTATGAAATTTCTCTGTGCCAGGTAGGATGTATAATTCGTATGCAAATCTATATACTATGTAATAGAATGTCATAAAGGTAAAACTGTCATAGGTGGAAAAATGGTCACTACAATAAATGAAAAACAGATTGAATTAGTAGCGAATCATTCTGGGATAATATTAGACAAAATAATTATAGGACATGGATTAAGTTTAATTAATATATTATTAAGCATTAACAGAATGAAAAGTAAATGGAGACATAGTTAAATACCTAATAATTGGTAGTAACACATGATGCATAAATTAATTATAAATAGAGGTCTCATTCTATAAAATATGTAATTATATATATGGATGTGTGTACATATATGATAAACAATAACAGTAAATTGAGTAATAATTAATGTTTTATTAATTGTTCAACTGGGATATATAATTAAATGGAGACATCATTTAATACCTAACATTGGTAGTACTATTAGCTATAATTTAATAATATGCATAAATCTCTCTATATATTTTTTTTTTGGGTCCAGTCGTGGGCCTGAAGTCTGGGCCTGGGCTCTGTCCCTCAGCTCTTCAGCTCAAGGCTAGCACTCTACCACTTGAGCCACAGCACCACTTCCGGCTTTTTTTTTCCTGCTTATGTGGTGCTGAGGAATTGAACTCAGGTCCTCATGCTTGCAAGGGAAGCACTCTATCACTGAGCCACCTTCCCAGCCCACATCTTTCTTTTTGTATATATAATATTTATATACAGCAATCTCTATTTATACCTCATGCACTCCTGGGACTCGGTGGTTGAGTGCTCGCCTAGTAAGCAGGAAGCCCTGGCTTCCATTCCTCAGTACCATATAAAAAGAAAAACCAGAAGTTCCGCTTTCTTTCAATCAATTGTGTACTAGCCTGGAGCACAAACGCTTGGGGAGAGTGGCTAAGCCCTTACTAAAGGCCCAGGACTGCTGCCAAAAAAGGTAGACTGTTCTATCTGCAACTATAGAAGG
Organism: Dipodomys merriami; assembly: GCF_024711535.1. NCBI lineage: Eukaryota > Metazoa > Chordata > Mammalia > Rodentia > Heteromyidae > Dipodomys > Dipodomys merriami. The sequence continues at coordinate 52,276 of NW_027202748.1, read as the reverse complement.
TCAAGACTTCAAATACTTCATCACAGAGCAAGCTAGGAGTCTGGTGCTGACAGCTGCCACCTAACCTGACTTATCCAGATGTAAATCACTGCAACCCAGCTCCACCGAACCAGACGCTGATGGCTTACCTCAGTCATTCTAGCTGCTCACCTGCGTTAAAACCCAGCCCTAGCAGGAAGTCTGTGAGACTCTTCCAAGTGGTAGAGCTGTAGCCTTGAGCAAATGTTATTAGAACAGTATCCCATTTCAATTCAAGCCCCATAGGTAACCTCCCCCCCCAAAAAACACTCCACTAAACCATTAGATGTGAACTTGTGTGGTTTGTGAAATGTTCCTCAAAGAATGGTGATACTGAAGAAAACACGTTGATTCTAATGACAGCTTGTGGAATACAGCTATGTGCTGAGTCCTTCATAAGGTGCTCTATGCTGAGTACTGCACAGGGTGCTATGTGCTTAGTCTTTCACAGGTTGCAGTGTGCTGAGTCCTGAATTGGGTTCTGGGTGCTGTGTCTTTTACATGATGCTGTGTATTGAGTCCTTCAAACAGTGTCATGTGCTATGTCCTTCACAGGGTGCATTCTTTCATCTGGTCCTTGTAAGAGCTCCACAACTGAGATGCTTAAGCAGATAAGAATATTGAGGCTCAGATATATCTCCATGGAAGGAAAAAAAATTAAGTATAACTGAAGACTAGTGAGTTGTCTCCTGCAGACCATTGTTTTGTTTGTTTGTTTTTTCAGTCATGAACCTTGATCTCAGGACCTAGATTTTGACCCTTACCTCTTGGGCTCAAGGCTAGCACTCCACCACGTGGAGCCAAGGATCCCCTTGCAGCAGACTACCATGGCCTAGGGGTCGATAGATGAGGTTTGTCATCCTGCCTTCTCAGCAAGCTGAGATCTGAGGATCTGAGTTCTAAATTATCCCAGACACAAAAAGTCCCATGAGACTATTATCTCCAATTCACCACTAAGAAACATTAAGTGGAAGCTTGATGCTTGCAGCTCATGACTATCATCCTAGGTTCTCAGGAGGATGAGAACTAAGGATCATGGTTCAAAGCTAGCCTGGGCAGGAATGTCTTTGAGACACTTAGCTCCAATGGACCACCAGAAAACCTGAAGTGGTGCTGTGGCTCAAGAGATAGAGCACAAGACTTGAGCTGAAAAACTCAGGGACAGCACCCAGTCCCAGACTTCAACTCCTACAACCAACAACATAAAAAAAATCCCAAAACCAGAAACAATCTAACAAACCTGAAGTACAGAGCTGGGAATGTGCCTTAGGGGTAGAATGCTTTGCATATATGAAACCCTGGGCTTGATTACTCAGGACAACATCACTAGAAAAAGCATGAAGTGGTTCTGTGGCTCAAGTGAGAGAAGGCTATCCTTGTACAACAGAAATTAGATACAGTGCTGAGTTCAAGCTCCATGACTGTATGCGCGCACACACATGGACATACACACACAGACACACAGACGCACACACACATACACACACACACACACACATAGACCAGAAGTGAAGTTGTGACACAAAATGGTAAAGCACTGGACTTCTCCACTGAACTTATGGTCAGCACCAAGGCCCTGTGTTCAACCTCCAAACCTAGCCATCCAAGGCCCAATTAAGAGAGGTCAAAGGTTTCAGAACCAGATGATCTTCACCAGCCCTAGATGACAGGAAGCTTTGTGATATCCAACATGTTCTTGGATTTCTCAAGCTTCCAGAAAACCAAGGAGAGGTATCATAGGCCCATTATCGCTGGCAATGAAACATTTCATTAAGTTCAGTGCCCTAGTTGTCTGCAAGAAGGACTTCTGAATTATATTGAGCACTGTATCTGAGCACTGGAATATAGTCTCACAAAGGCAGGATAAGTGCAGGGAACTTGGCCTGCCATGGGAGGTGGCACAAATGAAGGCTTCTTGTCAAAACAGAGCACTGGGAAGAGAGATAGCTTGGAGTACAAAGAGGCCTTTTTCTCCTGGCCTTCAGAGCACACACACACTTATCCTCACTAATTGGCCCAGATGTGGAGTTGTTACAAAGCTGTACAGGACTGAGGCCTTTTGTCTGCCTGTCCAGACAATGAGAGAGACTTCTTCCAGCAGGCCTGGGATGCAGAGAAACCCTCAGGCTACACTGGGAACAGTGAAGGGAGCCCTGGAACATACATTGTCATAAAAGTAGTCTCTGTGTTATGAAATCATTGTATTGAAAACAAATTTCCTAACTTGGTGCCATTCATCATATCTACTCTGGAGCTTTGCCTATAGGAATACATCCAGACATACACAAAGACATGGAGGTATAGGCTCTATTGGGGGCAGGCAGGTCCAGGAGTTGAACATTGAGCCTAGACATTGTCCCTGAGCTCCTTTTGCTCAAGGGTAGTGCATTAATCTTGAGTCACAGCTCACTTCTGGATTTTTCTGGGATCTCTTAGAAATAAAAGTGTCATTTCCTTTCCTATGCTGGCTGGATTCAAACTAATATTCTCTACATCTCAGCCTCCTAAGAAGCTGGGATTACACAGACACTGCCTTACTTTTCTTCTTCATTTTTTTAATCTGGACAATCTGACTTCTTAACAGGATCATTCCAATAGTTTGAATTTATGAGTAAACTACCCCAATATTCTTTATAGCTGCTTTCTCTGAGAAGGATTTTCTCTCCTCATCTTCTCTGGTCACAGATTTGAAGGCAAAAGTGAGAAATGAGTGTCACAGGATTTGGGAGCATATGTCCACAGGACATGCCATTTCCATCACTTAGCATTGAGCTGAATTGATGAGAGGACCAAAGCTGGAGTGATCTTCATACTGTCTGCATTGCTCCTTTTGCCTATAAAATGATCTAATAATTATGAGTGTTTTGTGTCTCCAACCTTAAGTATCTGGAGCATACTAGAAACAACTGCATGTTTCTGTTTTCTCTAGTACCTCCTGAGATTTAGATTAAGGGTTTGTATGGAGAGGCTCCTTGGTGAATCCCTGAGAAAAGCCACTGGAAACCCACTCAGGAGATCACCATCCAAAGGCAGCCCAACCAGGAAAGTCTGTGAGACTCTTATCTCCAATAAACCACCAGAAAACCAGAAGTGGAGCAGTGGCCCAGAGGGTAGAGCTCGAGCTTTAAGAGAACAAGCTGAGTGGGAGATACAGTCCCAGACCAGGCAGGAAAGACTGGGAGGTGCTTATGTCCAATTAACAACCAGATGGCTGGAGCTGTGGTGGTGGTAGAGCCACAGCCTTGAGCAAAACAGCTCAGGAACGCATCATGCCCTGAGTTTAAGCCCTGGGATGGCCAAAAAGAAAATTCAAAAAGAGGAGGCCAAGTTTATGAATCAGTGCCCTACCTACTTATGTGTGTAAATTACCTCCCTGAATGCAAACAGAGCACATGTAATGCTTCTGCTTTTATTTACTGATTTATTTTTCAGATATGTTCATTTTGCATACTACATCATTCTCTTCACTTCAGGCCTATCGCTTTTCTCTTCTGGGGTTCCTGGCCTGTGTCTTTATATGATGCATACTTAAGCTTTTAGCAGCCTTTATTTACATTTTATTGTGAGGCCAATGCATGAATGGCCACAAATGAGGCAGGGAAATAGAAGACCAGGTTTCATAGTAGTAACCGGCATTCAGAAAATTAAACGTAAAATTAAACGTGAAATGGAAGCATGCTTAAGTAAAAACTACCATTAAGAAAAGATGAGGGGACTGGGAATGTGGATTAGTGAGAGAGTGCCTAGCATGCAAGAAGCCCTGGGTTTGATTTCTCAACAGCACATACACAGAAAAAGCCAGAATTGATGCTGTGGCTCAAGTAGTAGAGTGCTATAGACAGTGCCCAGGCCTTGAGTTCAACCCAAGAACTGGCAAAAAGATACCTAGCTGGCTAGGTAGGTAGGTAGGTAGATATGGAGATTGATGATAGATTGATAGATAGATAGATAGATAGATAGATAGATAGATAGATAGATAGATAGATAGATAGATAGATAGATAGATAGATAGATGATAAATGAAGCTGGTCTTGGTCGTTAGAAGGAAAGAAGGCAACAATTCTGTCGTGAGGCCTTCTACAGTGTGCCAGGACACCAGCATCACCTTCAAACAACCACAGAGCAAGAAGACTGTCTCTGTCCCACTTCTCAGGCAGCCGAAGGCCCCAGAGCCAAGCGGGCACAGCCAGGTTCTAACTCAGGTGCTTGGAGACAGTAGAGAAAGGGCCCTGCCTCTCCTTGGACTGGGGATTTGAATTAATGATGTGGAGAATGAAGGAAGGAGAATGGACTGGAAGAGGTAGAAGAAGGGCCTTCAAATCTGACAGATGGAGAGTCAAAAACTCACTCCCTAAGACCAGAGAGCATGTTTTTTTTTACTCTGTTCCTGCCCTCTCCCCCACTAAACTGGCTCACTATTATGAACTTAATGATAGCTTGAAGCTCGTTTCACCTGAGAGAGGAAGGTTAATTAGTTGTTGTTTGAAGAGGATGAGAAAAGCCTGACCCTGGTGTAAGTCTACAAATATTTCAGGTTTCCCCCCATTTCTGGCTGTGCCTGGAATGAATGAAGTCGTTTTGCAGCTCACTTCCCTGTTGAGTGTGTACATTCTGCCTCCTAATCCTGCAGTCCTAGGTCTCTTCACCTAGTCCAGCTTTTAAAACTGTTTTCTGTCCTTCAAATATAGCGTTTCATTGGAGTTCTTCCTGCCAACAGGGCTAAGGCTTGGATCCTGAGAACTTCATTTGAACCCAAGATGGGTCAATGATGTTTCTTTCTTGCTTCTATAGCTCAAGAATTCTAAGAATATTTAGAGTGTGAGTAACTTCTCATCACCAAGCGAAACAGAGGAAGCTCTTGAACATCTAACCTTTCAGAAGAGGAAGTCAGAGTGTCATAGACTTTCCTGCTCTGGCTAGCTTCAGCCTGTGATACTGAGACCTCAGCCTCCTATGCTAGGGTGATGGGCGTGAGCTACTGGTGCTCTGCTAGCTTCAGAACTGTAATGAAATTGACAATACAAGTCAACTGCTTATCACAAAGGGCTTGGGGATCATATTAATCCCTTCAATATTGGACCTTTCAGAACCCTGTAGTATGCAAAGTTATAATGCTAGAGTCAGAGAGGCTGGGTATATGGATGTGGACACTTGAGCCTTGAGCTCTGACTCCAATTCTAGTGTACATCTGTGTTCATTTTCCACAGAATGTTCTCATAATTAGAAAGTAGGAAAAGTACTTTAATTAATCCTCACTTTTTTTCCAGTTGTGTGTCTTGTATCAAGCCTGGGCACTGTCCCTGAGCACTTCAGTTCAAGGTGAACACTCTACCACTTGAGCCACAATGCCATGTGAGGTATTTTGGTGGTTCATTGGAGATAAGAGTCTAACAGGCTTTCCTTGCATAGGCTGTCTTTGAACTGTGGTGTTCAAATCTCAGCCTCCTGAGTAGCTAGGTTTCCAGGAGTGAGCCATTGGCATCTGGCCTACTGTTTTTGACAGTCCTGGGGCTTGAACTTAGGGCCTGGGTACTGTCTCTGAGATTCTTTTTCTCAAGCCTAGCGCTATAGCACTTGAGCCACTCCACAGTTTCTGGCTTTTTCTGAGTATGTGGCTCTGAGAATTCAAACCTTGGCATTCATGCATGCTGAGTGAGCTCTTTACCACTAAGCCATATTTTAACCCCACCCTTGCAATTTTATCCCTCAATTTGCCTATCCTCAAGAAAAGGCTTCTGAGTATAAGTCATGTAAAGAAATCCGTATAGGAAGATGGCCATAGATAAATAAGACAAGGCTCATACTGGGAACAGATTCTAAACATGTTAAGACTGTGACAAATATCTCCATTTAATTATGTATTATGTTTCAACACTTAATGTAGTATTAATGAAAAATGAGTCAATGTCCTAATTTATTTTGTATATTTTTATAATACATGTACAACATGTAAAAATATGTGTATAATAACACTAAATACAATAAACAATAAATGAATCAAATAATAAATACAAAATCAATAATAAAAATAATAATATGTAATAAACATACATATGTAAGTATATATCATATATTACACATGTATGGAAGTATTGTTTCCATTGCAGCGTCTTCATTTAGTTCCTGGGAACTCTAGCCTGAATTTCTTTTCCTCAAGTTCAGTGAGCTTCACCTTCACCCTTGTTGCAAAAGAGTTACTGGGCGATGCAATCAAATCCTAGCAATGGCAGAAATACTGGCCCAGTTCCAAGACAGTGACTTGATTTTTTTTAATGGAAGCAGTTATGTTTATTCAGTTTCATACTGAGCATTAAAAGCAAAGCAGTGTAGAATTTTGTACAGCTATTTAGACATCCTTCCCTTACCCCCTAAATGCTTCTCTGATCATTACATTGTTTCTTTTTTTGCACGTTTTTAATTGTAAAAATGTTGTACTGAGAGTTACAGTTACATGAACAAGGTAATGAGTACATTTCCTATTGAGCATTGTTGCCTTCTCCTTTGTTTTCCCCCTACCATCCCTTCCCTCTAATATGGACAACTGCTCCCCCGCCACGGTCAGTGACAATTTTTTATTTTTGGCTTGGCATGGGGTTTGAACTCAAGTATTGGCAACTCTGAACCTTCCCTCACATTGCTACAGATATACCAAGACCCTGAGTTCAAATCCAAGGCTAGGAAAGAAAACTAGCAGATATTTCAAACCAGGGAGATTTATTTTTTTATTTAGTTAAATAATTAATTAATTTTGTATTTATTGTTTTTATTTTTGACAACCATGGGGCTTGAACTCTGGTCGTGGAAACCCTGTCGCAGCTGTGATCACCCTAGGCTGAGGTGTAGCTTCTAGACCCATAGTCGATCCTGGGATCCTAGGACCAGAGGGCTTACAGGACAAAAAAAAAGTGGGACAGCACAAAAAGTCACAAGCTGCAGAAAGCTGGGGGTTTTACGTTTTTTTCTTTGCATGGTGATAATCCTGGGTCTGCAATGACTCGGTTGCAAAGTGGACCTGACCTGCCATTGATGAAGGCTGGTGGACTATCAGGAAAGCTATAGGCCGACCTGTCAACATAGGCCTCATTTTCAAATCCCAGTCCCGACACCTACCAATGGCAGGAGATCACAAGAGACTGGATTGAAAGAGTAGTTTGTGCATCAGTCAAGTCTAAAATTGGATGCAATAATCCTAGGATGCTGATGGATCTTTTTTTGGAAGGTAGGAGGTCATGGGGCCTGAAATCTGGGTCTGGGCACTGTCCTTCAGCTCTTCAGCTCAAGGCTAGTGCTCTACCACTTGTGCCACAGTGCCACTTCCAGCTTTTTTCTTTTATCTGCTTATGTGGTGCTGAGGAATCAAACTCAGGCCTCATGCATGCAAGGCAAACGCTCTACCACTGAGCCACTTTCCCAGCCCCCAATTGATCTTAATTAATAGTTTATTAAGCATGGAAAGAATAATATTCCTTCAATGGCAGTATAATAAATACCAAAGATTTGGTCGGAATGTAGTAAGGGTCATTCAGTAATAGATAGACAGCTCTGGCACTCTTTACCAATATATATTTATTTGTATACCACCATCTGGTGATCCATGTACCGCTGTTTTGGCCAAACATGGGACTCGAGCTCAGTATGTGGGAACCACCTGAAAGCTTCATTGTCTAGAGGCTGCCGTGCTCACATTCACCCATTCATGAATTGGGTCTGCTAGGCCCTGACTTCAGATCCCAGCACTGCCAAAGATTTAATCTTGGAGTAAGAAGCTGAGTGTGACAAATGTTTTCCTTTTCTGGGAGAGTCCTGGGTGTCAGGCGTGATGGAGACCACATCTGCAAATGTAGATGCTATGTGATAGGATGTAAACAATGTAATAAATGGTATAGGTGTCATCAGAGTCAATAAAATATATGGAAAATAAATGAAAAAAACAAAAAAAATACAATGAATAACCACACCAAACATAACATAGAATGAACATCTGTATGGAAGTTCAATCCTATCTTTAAAATGTATATAAGGAGTACGTTTTCCATGGCTGGGGCCTGAATTCAGGCTTAGGGAACAGGCCTGACTTTCTGGTCTTCAAGCACACGGAGCTTCCCGTTTCCCCACAGTGCAACAGAGTTACCCAGACCCCAAGTTCAAATCACAGGTCTTGCAGACAAAAAATGTCACACATTCCAAGCCAGGGAGCTTCATTAGCATTTTTAATATTTTTTTAAAGTTCACTTCGCCTTTATTTGATACATTTTGATTTTAAAACATGAGAGTTTTTTCAAAAAAGGGGTTTAAACTTTTACATTTTAGCATAGCACATTGGTGTTTCTATTTTGGCCATCTGCCATGAAGAGTGAGAATGAAAATAAGGACATCATTTCTCCCTAGAAGGTTGAGACAGTTGATGTTATTTCTTTTTTTGAGGGGGGGAGTTGGTCCTGGGGCTTGAACTCTGGGCTTGGGCACTGTCCCTACGCTCTTCTGTTCAAGGCGAGTACTCTACCTTTTGAGCCACAGCACCACTTCCAGTTTTCTAGTGGTTTATTGGAGATAAGAGCCTCATGGACTTTCTTGCCTGGGCTGGCTTTTAACCGTGACTCTCAGATCTTAGCCTCCTGAGTAGCTAGGATTACAGGCCTGAGTCATCAGCACCTGGCAATTGATGTTGTTTCTATTTAAAGTTATTTCTGTAATTATAAACTGTCTGCAATTGTGTTGTGTGAGTTTTCCTCAGTGCCTACCATGAAATACACTAGGGGTGTCATACCACAAAAGGTTGGGTTTGTGAATAAAATCTCATTTCTGTGAAGAGAGTAGGTACCTGTAAGCATTTTGGGAATAAACTGGATTGTAAAATGAAAAACAAAAACATTGGGACTTTGATGTAGCCCAGCAGTGGAGTAGTTGCCTAAAGAGCATAAGACCCTGGAAGAAAAGTTTCTTAACCTTCGAATGTTAGAAGTTTGTATGAACAAACTTCTTTCTTCGGCTTGGGCATTATTCCTGTGCTCTTCAGATCAAGGAGTGCACTCTACCGCTTGAGCCATAGCGCCACTTCCAGTTTTCTAGTGGTTTAATGGAGATAAGGGTTTCACAGCCTTTCCTGCCAGATCAGGCCTTGAACCACCATCCTCAGATCTCTGCCTCCTGAATAACTAGGATAATAGGGATGGGCCTCCAACGCCTAGCACATGAACAAACGTCTTAAAGATTGATTCTGAAGAAGGAAACTTGGAATATAATTTTAGTACAAATAATTTATAATGCCATGATTAAGACACTAATTCAGAAGTATTTATTCATTGGCTGGTTTCTTAGTTTATTCACATATATATACACATTATTTATATATATATATATACACATAATATATACATTATTAACAAATACATATATATTACTAAAAACATAGCTTTGAAGTGTACCTAAGAACATATGTGCTCATGTAAAGTTATTCAACTGCACAAGTTGATTTTTTTTTCACTTTGGTTGGTACCCTAAATTAGGTGGGATTTGTGTACTGTTGATTGTTCTCTGTTTTTGGAGGAGTTTTCTCCCCTTTATGCCCCAAACCCCCTTTCCCTGCATTTGAACTCAGCTTGCTCTTTCTTGGCTTGGTTTTTCATAGCTGATTTTCTACCAATTCAGCCATCCCTGTAGCCTGGTTTTTGGCAATTTATTTGGACACGATATCTCTCAGGCTTTTCTGCTTGGATTAGCTTTAAAACTTAATCTTCCACTTCTCACCTCTGAGTAGCTGGGATTACAGATGTGAGCCACTGGGGTACCTAGGGATAAATTAGACTTTGGTTGGTGTATTCATTCTGTTTTTCTATGCATGGGATGATCTACTATAGAATTTCTGTGAATGTCCTGCGTCTGAAGTAAGATATATAATGCATATGTAAATCTGTATAGTTCTCAGAAGATGTAATCAATTTAATACATAAGTATAATAATAGTCAATAAAAATAATGAATGAATGAATAATACAAAAAGTAAAATAAATACACTCAATGCAATATGCAATAAACACATGTAGATATTAATCATTATTTGAAATGTGGATGAATATTACTTTAACACGGCTGGGGATTGAATTCAGGCCTAGGGAACAGGCCTTGTCTTCAAAGCAGGTAAGTTTCTCTGTCCCCAACAGTGCATTAGAGTTACCCAGGCTCCGAGTTTAATTCCCAGGCATGACAGAAAAAAAAAAAAGGCATGAATTCCAAGCCAGGGGGCTTCATTAGTTTTATATATGTATACATATACATATATATATATACATATATATGTATGTATGTATGTATATACATTATATATTGTTCATGGGACTTGAACTCTGGCCTTGGGAGCTGTCCTTGGGCTCTTCAGCTCAAGGAGAGCACTCTACCACTTGAACCACAGTGCTACTTTGCTACTTCCCGTTTTCTAGTGGTTTAGTGGAGATAAGAGTCTCAAGGACTTTCCTGCTCCGAATGGCTTTGAACCGCGATTTTCATATGTCAGCCTCCTGAGTAGCTAAGGTTACAGGCATGAGCCTTTGGTGCCCAACTATTTTTAATATTTTTAAATTATTTTATTTATTTATTTATTTATTTATTTATTTATTTATTTATTTATTTATTTATTTATTGCCAAGCACGGGGATTGAACTCAGGTCGTGGCAACTCTGCCTCAGCTAATATCACCGTAGGCTGGGAAGGTGGAGTCTCTGGACCCATAGCCCATCCTGGGATCCCAGGCCTCGGGGACTGACAGGAAAACAAAATGAAAATGGCACTGAAAAAAAATTACAAACTGTGGATGGATGGTGGTTTCTTGATTTTCCTTACTTGCATTGTGACCATTCTGGGCCCAAATGACAAGGCTGCAACCTGTAGGTCACCTAGCATTGCTGAAGGCTGGCAGGCTGGTAGCGAAGTCATAGGCCAACCTGGACACCTAGGCCCTGAGTTTGAATCCCGGTCATGCCAGTATAAAGGTCTGGAGAGCCTAAGAAACTATTGTCTGTCCCTAGGAACACCAGAGGTATGTGATCAATGTTATGGCTGGATGAGTAGTTCATCTATAAGTCTAGCATAAAATTAGACCTAATAATCACAGGACACAAATTGATTTTAATTCATAGTTATTATGCATTAAAAGAATACTATTCATTAAATGGAGTCCTCACTAAAGACTGAGAATCCGTAAGAACACAGTATATGTCATTTAATACCAGATAGACATCACTGGCAGTATCTGTCCCGACCCGCAGGACTTCAACGAGGGTGGTGAACCTAAGCGAGAAGGAATGAAGGGACAAGAGACACGAAGAAGGACAGCAAGACAAGGATTCTGATCAAGCTGCCAAATTTTATTTTTCACACAGGGGGATTTATATGCTTAGAATAAGGAAGCTTTTTCATTGGGCATAGCAGCTGCAGGATGCTTGCTTAGGGCAATGTGAAAAGGTGGTCAATAGCAGCTACCTGGTCTTTGTTTGGGGCAGGATGCAAAGACCAGATTCTGTAAATAGCCTTAAGAGATGTTCCAGCGAGATAGTCAAGCTTATCATGCAGATAGACTCCCTGCAGGGCTCTCCACATCTCCCCCTTTCTTATTTAGAAAATTGACCATCAATTGTTGGTGCTCTTTTTGAGGGAGTGACAGAGGCTCTGTTCCTCTAAGGGGCCAGGGTTTTTCTCCGCTCCCAAGCGAGCATCCTCACTCAGGGAGGGGAATTTTACAGGCCTTGGCTTGTTTTTTGAGGAGACGGCTTGTGGGTATGCATGCCAACTGTCATGCACCAGAGCTTGCCACTCAGGGGTCTTGGGTTTTGGTATCTCACGGATCCATCCCCCTGCAGTCTTACCTGCACCCTTGATTTGAGCATTTTTTCTTCCTCCCATAGGTGCATCCTCCCCCAAGCGGAGGGGCCTACAGGAGGAGGGGTGAACCTATCCCTTATGGCAATAGGTCTTGCCCGTTGAATGGTCAGGAGTTATGAATAAGGAGAGTTTTCTAAATAAGAAAAAGAAGGCGGGCTGTTTCCCACTGGAACAAGCTCATGGCAAAACACTAATTAAAAGCCTGGGGTAAATCCTAGATCTCAATGCCATGGTCTGCCACATCAAGGCGATGGTGATGAACCTGTATGGGCTTAGAAGCCAAGAGATTAATCTGTTATTTAATAAATTCAAACAGGATGGTCCATGTCTGGAGTTCTAGCTGCATCTGCAAGAGAAAAGGAATCATCCTCAGGGGGAAGGTTTCCCCTGGGTTGTGGTAAGCCATTAACCTGTTTTCAAGCGTTCTGGCAGCAACCTTGGGGCTGCTTGTTCTTGACAAAGACAAAGAGTGGCAGGGAGTGGTCTACCTGTAGCTTGGGAGGGAATTGCCCCCTGTCTTTGTTTGCTGAAGGGACATTCATGTGCAAAGTGACCAGGTTGTTTACAATTAAAGCAAGTAAGCGAGCAAGCCCGGGACTGAACTTTGAAATGCCTTGGTAAAAGCAGCGCCTATGATGTGAGCAGTCCCTACTCCAGCACGAAGACAAACTCAGAGAGGTCACCCTTGTTTTTATGTGGCAGGAGGACATCTTGACATGCCGGGTTAGCATTTTCAAAGGCAAGATGTTTAACAAAGGCACTTTCATTTTCACTAGGCCCAAGAAGCCTTTCTGCAGCCAAGTTAAGCTGTGAGACAAAGTCACTGTAGGGTTCCTCTGGCCCCTGTCTAACCTTTGCCAGGGAAGTAGTAGCCGATCCCTTTTGAGGGAGACGCTTCCAAGCATAAAGGCCAGCGTTTTGAATTTGTGCCAAAAGTCCGGTAGGAAAGCACGCCTGTTTAGCATTGGTATCAAAGGGCGCATTAACCAAAAGTTTAGTATAGGTCCAGGTTTCTGAAGATGTTTTAGCCAAATTTTTTTGTGCGGTCTCTCTACATTGTTCCTTAAAGTCCGCATTCCAGAAAACAAAATCACCCCCACTAAGGGTGGCGCGGGCCAGAAACTTCCAATCATTAGGGGTGAGCCAGCGCGCACTTTGGTTTTCTAATAAGGCTAACGTATAAGGGGCAGTCAGGCCATACCGGAGGCTAAGCCTCTTATACTCTTGTTGGCCTTTTCCCTGGGTGGGTTGTTCCTCTTCATCCCCAGTATCCTGTTCCTCATCCTCTTTTTCCTCCTCTTCTGATTCGTCCTCCTCACCCTCTGAGGTCCTATCTGTCTGGCTCCGAGTTACTGGAAAGGCGAGAACTGATTGATGGCCTGCTCTAACCTTAATTTTATCAGGCTGTTTTGGCGTATCGGCCAAGGCCAGTGTGCGGAGTTCATAATCAAGGGACCGCAGTTCTTTTAAAAGTTGAAGGTGTTCTCGCCTATGTTGAAGAGTCTCGCGTAAAGGTGCCAGGTTAGGTAAAGGGGGGGGAGAAAAAACATCTGGATCTGGAGGGGCAGTGGGCCCTTGAAAGGCCGGGTCACAAAAGGGAGGGGGTGCATAGGAGGAATGCGGAATATTTGAGATAGAGGGTTTAGTCTGAGGTAGGGGGTGACTGAGTAAGGGGGGCCAATCAGGCTGATGATATTGGGCCGCCTCCTCTTCCAGGGTGGCCTCTTCCTCAGGATTTCAATTATTCTGAGGGGAATGGGCAGTCTGGGGTACAGGATAATAATATTCATCTACCTTTTGAGAAGGAGGTTCAAGATCTAATACAACCAATGGGCAAGCCGCGGGGGGCAGAGAGGCCTGTTGGAGAACCTCCTCTCCCATTTTTATAAGTTTTAAAATTCCACTATCAAACAGAGAACATTTTAAAACTTCATTAATCAAATTCCAGTAGGAAAAGGCAGTAACAGGAACCTTTTCCGGACCAAAGTTTTCATAATAATCTTTTAAACAATCTCCTACTCTTTGCCATCTTTTTGCATCTATGATTCCTACAAGTCCTCTATGAATGAGAAAAATAATTCTAAATCCTTTTTCTTAACCCGCGTTCCCCATGTCTTGAAGGCCTCCCTGAGGTCTGACAGAAATAGATCATGTGACGACATTGCTTGTCCCATGGTGGGTCATTCACCTTGCGCCATCCCCACTCTCCTCCTGGATCTGTCTCTCAGTGGGGTCTGTTGAGGCGATCTCTCGATCTCGGACTGTACTTGGCCAAGTTTTCCCGGAGGACGGCGTTCCTTCCTTAGTCAGAGGCTCAAGCCCCACGTTGGGCGCCAGTTGTCCTGACCCGCAGGACTTCAACCAGGGCAGTGAACCTAAGGGAGAAGGAATGAAGGGACAAGAGACACGAAGAAGGACAGCAAGACAAGGATTCTGATCAAGCTGCCAAATTTTATTTTTCACACAGGGGTATTTATATGCTTAGAATAAGGAAGCTTTTTCATTGGGCATAGCAGCTGCAGGATGCTTGCTTAGGGCAATGTGAAAAGGTGATCAATAGCAGCTACCTGGTCTTTGTTTGGGGCAGGATGCAAAGACCAGATTCTGTAAATAGCCTTGAGAGATGTTCCAGCGAGATAGTCAAGCTTATCATGCAGATAGACTCCCTGCAGGGCTCTCGACAGTATCTAAATACCTAAATATATATTTATCTGTATACCACTGTCTGCATAGAAAGGTATTGCTGTTTTGGCCAAACCTATGTCTCCATCCCAGGTCCTGGGATCCACTTGGCAGCTGAATGGTCTGGAGGCTGCTGTGCTGACCCTCACCCATTCATGAATTGAGCCTCGTTGGCCCTCAGTTCAGGTCCCAGCATTGCCAAAAATTTCATTTTGCAGTAAGATTCCAAGTGTGACACCTGTTTTCCTTTTCTGTGCAAATGCTGGGTGTCAGGTATGATGTATATAGTATGTCTGCAAAGCTACATGCTACAGAATAGATTGGAATAAATGTAATAAATATTATAGGTGTACTCAGGATCAATAAAATAATTGGTAAATACGTAAATAAATACTAAAATATAATTAAACACTTCAACAAACACGATATGGACTGAACATATGGATGTTAGTATAAATCATATACTAAAAATTACTATAAATGTTATGTTCTCCAGGATTGGGGCTAGAATTCAGGCCTAGAGAACTGTCCTGAATTTCTTATCTTCTAGGAAGGTAAACTTCCCCTTTCCCCACAGTGCTCCAGATTAACTCAGACTCTGAGTTCAAATCTCAGGCCTAGCAGAAAAAAAAGGGGGGGCACAAATTCCATGCCAGGGAGCTTCATTAGTCCCTTTACTATTTTTAGGTTTATTTATTTATTTATTCATTCACTCATTTATTTATTTATTTATTTATTTGCCAATCACAGGGCTTGAACTCAGGTCGTGGAAACTCTGCCTCAGCTAACATCACCCTAGGCTGGGATGGTGCAACCTCTGGACCCACAGCCCATCCTGGGATCCTAGGCCTCTGGGCCTGACAGGAAATCAAAATGAAAATGGCATTGAAAAAAAAAACTGTGAACTGCAGATGGTCAGTAGTTTCTCAGGTTTCCCTTCCTTTCATTGTGACCATTCCCGTGTCCAAGTGACACGGCTGCAACCTGTAGTTCACCTGGCATTGCTGAAGGCTGTCAGGCTGTCAGCAAAGCCATAGGCCAACCTGGACACCTAGGCCCTGAGTTTGAATCCCGGTTATGCCACTTACAAAGGGCTGGAGAGCCTACAAAATTATTGCCTGTCCCTAGGAACACCAGAGGAATGTGATCAATGTCATGGTTGGATGAGTAGTTCATGAATCAGTCTAGCATGAAATTAGACCCAATAATCACAGGACACAGATTGATTAAAATTCATAGTTTATTTTGCATTAAAAGACTACTATCGAATAAATAGGGTCCTCACTAAAGACCTGAGAATCTGTAGGAATGTAGTATATATCATTGAATATCAGATAGACATTTCTGACAGTATCTAAATATCTAAATTTATATTTATTTATATACCATCATCTGCATAGAGAGTTATTGCTATTTTGGCCAAACCTGGGGCTTAATCCCAGATACTGGGATCCACTTGGCAGTTGAACTGGCTAGCGGCTGCCATGATGACACTCACCCTTAGTCTAGGTCCCATCATTGCCAAAAGTTTCTTCCTGGTGTAATATTCCATGTGTGACACCTGTTTTCCTTTTCTGTGCAAGTACTGGGTGTCAGGTATGATGTACATAATATATCTGCAAAGCTACATGCTATGGAATAGATTGGAATAAATATAATAAATGTTATAGGTACACTCACAGTCCATAAAATAAATGCTAAATCGATCTATCAATAATGAAATATAATGAATCACTCCAACAAACATGATATAGACTGAATATATAGATGTAAGTATAAATCATATATTTAAAATGTCTATAAATGTTACGTTTTTCGGGCTGGTGCTTGAATTTAGGTCTAGGGAGGAGATGAGAAGTCAATGCATAATTCTCATAGGAAATGATATGCAAGATCTTTGGCACAATGATTATTTTTAATTAAGACTTCATGAAGTGTGACAATAATACTTACATTCAGGAAATTGAGGCATTGGGAAAGATCCAAGAATTGGTACTCACATGGTAGATAAGATTCCAACACAGTTCGCCACATCTCCTACTCTGTACAAATAGGTATTTATTAGCACAGAAGTTTCAGCATATGAATGGATGAATATCGTGCACCAGCCCCACTCCGGGGCTCAAGCTCAAGTTCTGGAAACGGCCTAGCACCTTAGTGGCTCACAGGCTGATATGCTCACCTTGACCCATTCATCAATTTTGCCTGCTAGGCCCTGAGTTCAAATCCCAGTACTGCCAAAAGATTCATCCTGATGTGAGAAGTTTTCCTGTCCTGTGAAAGTCCTGCACCTAAGTGAGGATGGAGAATGCTATATAGCCATGGGAATAGGTTGTCATCCATGGCAGCACAGATATACCTGTCACAATACTCAATAAAATACACAATATATCCATGAATAGGACTCAAAAAAAAAAAACTACACTGAATGGAAGATGCATACCACAACTGTATGTAAATAAAGATCTTATGTTTAAAAGAGATGAGCTTGTTATTTTGTCCAGTGCTGGGGCTTCAAATCAGGCCCTGGACAAGGCCTGACATTCTAGTCTTCAAGGATGGTGAGCTTCCCCTTCCCCCACAGTGCAATGGAGTTAACCAGAACTGAGTTCAAATGACAGCACTGACAAAACTTTCATCCTGATGTCAGAAGCCAGTCGTTGCACCTGTTTTCCTCTCATGTGGAAGTCCTGGGTCTCAGCTAGGATGGAGAATGTATGCATAGACAACCCTTTAACCATGGGAACAGGTCATCATCCATGTCAGCACAGTTATATCTGTCACCATACTCAGTAAAATACACAATACCTCCATGAATTAGACACAAAATAAGAAGGAGTGCACTGAATGCAAGATGCTGTCCACACATATATGTCAATACAGATCCTGTGTTTCAAGGATGAATCTATGCCTATCCTGGCCCTCTCTGGGGCTCGATGCCAGGTCCTGGGAATGGCCTACCTCCTCAGTTGCTCACAGGCCCATGTTCTCTCTTTGACCCTTTTGCCAATTGGTCTGCTGGGTTCTGAGTTCAAATCACAACAGTACGGAAACATGAATCATGATATGGGAAGCCCATCGATCCACCTGCTTTCCTGTCCTGTGAAAGTCCTAGGTCTCAGCTAGGATGGAGAAAGCATAAGCAACTCCATGGACATGGGAATTGGTTGCCATCCATGTCAGTATAGTTATATCTGTCATCATACTCAATAAAATACAAAATGCATCCTTGACCAAGACACACACTGAAAGCATGAGGCATTCCACACATGTATGTAAATAGAGATCCCATGTGTGAAATAGGTGGGCATATGATTTTTGCTAGTGTTGGGGCTTCAGTTCAGGCCCTGAGAGCAGGTCTGACCTTGTAGTATTCAAGGATGGTGATCTTCCCCTTCCCCCACAGTGCAACAGAGTTACCCAGACCTGAATTCAAATCCCAGCTCTGGCAGTAAAATGGCATGAATTCTGAGCGACAGTGCTTCATTCATAATTATTTATTTATTTATTTTTATTATTATTAATTTTTTTTGCCAAACCTGGGCCTTGAACTCAAGTCGAGGCAACACTGCCTTTGCTGCAATCATCCTAGGCTGCAGCCTTTGGACCCACAGCCCATCCTCGGATCCTAGGACCCCAGGGCTTGCAGGAAAGAAAAAATGGCCAGAAGGGGAAAAAAGTAGCCAGAATTTCCACCTCATGCTTTTAAATTTATTTTCCTTTGCATAGTGACCATGTTGGTCTGAACCCGGTGGCCTACAGAGTGAAGGTGACCTGGCATGGCTGAAGGCCTGCTGGCTATCAGGGAAGTCACAGCCAACCGTGCAACGGAGGCCACGGGTTGGAATCCCGGTCAAACCCCCTACATTGTGGGAATGGTGGAAGATCCTGAAATACTCGTTTCCGGACCTAGGAAGTGTGAAATGTGATCATCTCATCCTTGAATTAGTAGTTCCTGCAAGATGCGAGTAGGAAATGATAGGAGAGACTCATGGGGTATCCATTTTTTTTTATGAAGAGTAGATGAAGCATGACCATAATCATCACAGTCATGAAATGGAGGCATTGGGGAAGATCTGAGAATTGGTAGTCACAGGGTAAATTGGATTCCATCACAGGTCGCCATCTCTCTACTCTATACAAATATGTACTTATTTGCATACTACCTTCAGCTTATAAGTGGATGAAGATTGTGCCCCCCTCACTCCAGGCCTCGATCTCAGGTCCTGGGAATGGCCTAGCTCCTTAGTGGCTCACAGGCTGGTGTGCTCAGGTGGAACCATTTGCCTATTGGGCCTGCAAGGCACCAAGTTCAGATACCAGCAGTGCCAAAAGATTCATCCTGATGTCTGAAGCCAATCATTGCCCTGTTTTCCTTTCCTGTGTGAGTCCTGGGTCTCCTCTAAGATGGAGAATACATGGGCAACCCTGTGGCCATAGGAATAGGTTGTCATCCATGCCAGCCCAGTTATACCTGTCATCATATACTCAAGAACATACTAAATACATCCATGCATAGCACACAAAATAGAGAGGATAACTAACCTCAATGCAGGAGGCAGTCCACACACGGATGTGAATAGACATCCCATGTTTCAATGATGCATTGACGATTATTGTGGCCTCCCTAGGGCTAGATCTCAGTTCCTGGGAAAGGCCCAGCTCCTTAGTTGTTCACAGGCTGGTGTGCTCACATGGACCCATTGGGCAGTTGGGCCTCCTAGACCCCAAGTTCGAATCCCAGCACTGCCAAAAATTCACCCTGATGTGAGAAAACAGTCATTGCACCTGTTCTTCTGTGCTGTGCAAGTTCTGGGTCTCAGCTAGGATGGAGAATGCATAGGCAACTCTATACTCATGGGAATAGGTTGTCATCCAGGTCACCACAGTTGTATCTGTCATCCTATACTCAGTAAAATACAGAATACGTCATGAATAAGACACCATGTAAAAACAATGACTACACCGAACCCAAGATGCTGCCCACCCATGTATGGAAATAGAGATCCTCTGTTTTAATTATGAATTGATAACTATTAAGGCCCCCACTGGGGCTCAATCTCAGGTCCCAGGAAGGGCATATCAACTTAGTGGCTCACAGGCTGGTGTGCTCATCTTGACCCATCCACCACTTGGGCCTGCTAGGCCTTGAGTTCAAATCCCAACCCTACCAAAAGATTCATCCTGATGTGAGAAGCCCATCGTTGCAATTGTTTTCCTGTGCTGTGAAAGTCCTGGGTCTCACCTATGATGGAGTATGCTATATAGGGAACTCTGTACTCATGGTTGCCAGCCATGTCAGCATAGTTATATCTGTAATCATACCCAATAAAATACAAAATACATCGCTGACTATGCCACACAATAAAATAACTACACTGAACCCATGATGCATGCCACACATGTATGTAAATAGAGATCATCTGTGTAAATTATGAATTTATATCAATAATGACCCCCAGCAGGGCTCAATCTCAGATCCCAGGAACAACCTAACCCCCTAGTGGCTCACGGGCAGGTGTACTCACCATGACCCATTCACCATTTGGGCCTGTTAGATATTGAGTTAAAATCCCAGCACTGCCAAAAGATGAATACTGATGTCCGAATCCAATCAATCCTCCACTTTTTCTGTTCTATGAAAGTCCTGGGACTCAGCTAGGATGGAGCATGCTATATAGGCAATTCAACCACCATGGGAACAGGTTGACATCCATGTCAGCACAGTTGTAGCTGTCAGCATACTCAGTAAAATACACAATACCTCCATGAATTAGACACAAGTTAAGGAGAAGTACACCGAATGCAAGATGCTGTCCACACATGTATATCAATAGAGATCCCATGTATAAATTATGAATTTATGACTATCCTGGCCCTCCCTGGTGCTTAATGTCAGGTTCTGGGAATGGTCTAGCTCCTCAGTTGCTCACAGGCCAGTGTCCTCACCTTGAGCCTTACACCAATTTGGCCTGTTAGGATCTGAGTTCAAATCACAACACTGTCAAAACATCAATCCTGATGTGAGCAGTACATCAGTCCACCTGTTTTCCTGTCCTGTGAAAATCCTGGGTCTCATCTAGGATGGACAAGGCATAGGAAACTCTATAGACATGGGAATAGGTTGTCATCCATGTTAGCAAAGTTAAATCTGTTATCATACTCAATGAAATGCAAATGCTTTCCTGACTAAGATAGAATAAAATGAATAACTACACAGAAATCATGATGCATTCCACACATGTATGTAAATAGAGATCCTATGTGTAAAGTAAGTGGGCATATGATTTTTGCCAGTGTTGGGGCTTCAAATTCTGGCACTGGGAGCAGGCCTGACCTTGTAGTCTTCAAGGATGGTGAGCTGCCCCCTCCTTCACAGCGCAACAGAGTTACTCAGACCTGAATTCAAAACCCAGCTCTGGCAGTAAAATGGCGCAAATTCTGAGCGAGTGTGCTTCATTCATAATTTTTTAATTTTTAATTTTTTTCCATACCCAGGGCTTGAACTCAAGTTGTGGCAATTCTGTCTCAGCTCTGATCATCCTAGGATGCAGCCTCTGGACCCACAGCCCATCCTTGGATCCTAGGACCCCAGGGCTTGCAGGAAAAAAACAAACAAACAAACAAAATGGACATGAGAAGAAAAAAGTGGCAGGAAGTTCCACCTGATGCTTTTTTGTTTATTTTCCTTTGCATGGTGACCTTGCTGTGTCTGAACCTGATGGCTTGCAGATTGAAGGTGACTTGGCATGGATGAAGGCCTGCTGGATATCAGAGGAGCCCCAGGCTGACCAGGCAACAGACACCCCAATTTCAAATCCTGGACAGCCCCTCTACATTGAGGGAATGGCGGGAGATCCTGAAATACTTGTTTCCGGACCTAGGAAGAGTCATGGAATGTGGTTGAATGAGTAGTTCCTGCAGGATGCAAGCAGGAAATGGTAGGCAAGACTCATGGGGTATCGATTATTGTTCATGAAGAGTTGATGAAGCATGAACATAATCATCACAGTCATGAAATAGAGGCATAGTGGAAGATCTAACCATTGGTAGTCACAGGGTAGATTGGATTTCATCACAGTTCGCCATCTTTCCTACACTGTACAAATATGTACTTATTTGCATAATATCTTGAGCTTATAAATGGATGACTATTGTGCTCCCCAGGACCTCTGCCCTGGGGCTCGATCTCAAGTCCTAAGACTGGCCTAGCTCCTTAGTGGCTCACAAGCTGGTGTGCTTACGTGGACCCAATCACCTATTGGGCCTACTAGGCCCTAATTTCTGATCCTAGCAGTGCCAAAAGATTCATCCTAATGTGACAAGACAGTGTTTACACCTATTTATTTTTCTTGTGGGAGTCCTTGGTCTCAGCTAGGATGGAGAATGCATGGGCCACCCTATAGCCATAGGAATAGGTTGTCATCCATGTCAGCCCAGTTATACCTGTCATCATATACTCAAGAACATACTAAATACATCCATGCATAGCACACAAAATAGAGAGGATAACTACACTCATTGCAGGAGGCAGTCCACACATGGATGTGAATAGACATCCCATGTTTCAATGATGCATTGACGATTATTGTGGCCTCCCTAGGGCTAGATCTCAGTTCCTGGGAAAGGCCCAGCTCCTTAGTTGTTCACAGGCTGGTGTGCTCACATGGACCCATTGGGCAGTTGGGCCTCCTAGACCCCAAGTTCGAATCCCAGCACTGCCAAAAATTCACCCTGATGTGAGAAAACAGTCATTGCACCTGTTCTTCTGTGCTGTGCAAGTTCTGGGTCTCAGCTAGGATGGAGAATGCATAGGCAACTCTATACTCATGGGAATAGGTTGTCATCCAGGTCACCACAGTTGTATCTGTCATCCTATACTCAGTAAAATACAGAATACGTCGTGAATAAGACACCATGTAAAAACAATGACTACACCGAACCCAAGATGCTGCCCACCCATGTATGGAAATAGAGATCCTCTGTTTTAATTATGAATTGATGACTATTAAGGCCCCCACTGGGGCTCAATCTCAGGTCCCAGGAAGGGCATATCAACTTAGTGGCTCACAGGCTGGTGTGCTCATCTTGACCCATCCACCACTTGGGCCTGCTAGGCCTTGAGTTCAAATCCCAACCCTACCAAAAGATTCATCCTGATGTGAGAAGCCCATCGTTGCCTGTTTTCCTGTGCTGTGAAAGTCCTGGGTCTCAGCTAGGATGGAGAATGCTATATAGGCAACTCTCTACTCATGGGAATCAGTTGGCATCCAGGGCAGCACAGATATCCCTGTTACCAGACTCAATAAAATACACAATACATCCATGAATAAGACTCAAAATAAAAAAAAAATCTACAATGAATGCAAGATGCATACCACCCCAGTATGGAAGTAGAGATATGTTTGAAAGAGTTGGGCTTGCTATTTTGTCCAGTTCTGGGGCTTCAAATCAGGCCTTGGACCAGGTCTGACATTCTAGTCTTCAAGGATGGTGAGCTTCCCCTTCCCCCACATTGCAATGGGGTTACCCAGATTTGAGTTCAAATCCCAGCACTGACAAAAGTTTCATCCTGTTGTCAGAAGCCAGTCGTTGCATCTGTTTTCCTCTCATGTGGAAGTCCTGGGTCTCAGCTAGGATGGAGAATGAATGTATAGGCCACTCTATAACCATGAGAACAGGTTGCCATCCATGTCAGCACATTATATCTGTCACCATACTCAGTAAAATACACAATACCTCCATGAATTTGACACAAGTTAAGGAGAAGTACACCGAACGCAAGATGCTGTCTACACAAATATGTCAATACAGATCCTGTTTCAATTAGGAATTTATGCCTATCCTGGCCCTCCCTAGGGCTCGATGTCAGGTCCTGGGAACGGCCTAGCTCCTCAGTTGCTCACAGACCAGTGTCCTTCCCTTAACATTTTCACCAATTGGGCCTGCTAGGCTTTGAGTTCAAATCCCAACTCTGCCAAAACATGAATGCTTCTTTCAGAAGCCCATTGTTGCACCTGTTTTCCTGTGCTGTGAAGTCCTGGGTCTCAGGTAGGACACAGTATGCTATATAGGCAACTCTATACTCATTGGAATAGATTGCCATCCATGTCAGCACAGTTATATCTGTCATCATATGCAATAAAATACAAAATGCATCCCTGATTAAGACACAAAATAGAAAGAATAACTACACTGAATGCATGATGCATTCCACACATGTAAGTAAATAGAGATCATCTGTGTAAATTATGAATTTATATCAATAATGGCCCCACCAGGGCTCGATCTCAGGTCCCAGGACAGAACTAACACTCTATTGGCTCACAGGCTGGTATACTCACCATGACCCATTCACCACTTGGGTTTGTTAAGCCTTGAGTTCAAATCCCAGTACTGTTAAAAGATGAATACTGATGTGAGAAGCCAAGTGATCCTCCTCTTTTCCTGTGCTGTGAAAGTCCTGCTTCTCAGCTAGGAATGGAGCATGCTATATAGGCAACTCTATAACCATGGGAACAGGTTGTCATCCAAGACAGCACAGTTATACCTGTCACCATACTCAGTAAAATACACAATACCTCCATGAATTAGACACAAGTTAAGGAGAAGTGCACCAAATGCAAGATGCTGTCCACACATGTATATCAATAGAGGTCCTATGTTTAAATTATGAATTTATGCCTATACTGGCCCTCCCTGGTGCTCAATGTCAGGTTCTGGGAATAGTCT
Organism: Dipodomys merriami; assembly: GCF_024711535.1. Lineage (NCBI taxonomy): Eukaryota > Metazoa > Chordata > Mammalia > Rodentia > Heteromyidae > Dipodomys > Dipodomys merriami. The sequence goes on along the minus strand of NW_027202748.1, from coordinate 27,971 downwards.
AGCTCCTCAGTTGCTCACAGGCCAGTGTCCTCACCTTGACCCTTTCGCCAATTGGGCCTGCTAGGTTCTGAGTTCAAATTACAACACTGCCAAAACATGAATCCTGATGTGAGCAGTATAACAGTTCACTTGCTTTCCTGTCCTGTGAAAGTCCTGGGTCTCATCTAGGATGGACAAGGCACAGGCAACTCTATAGACATGGGAATAGGTTGTCATGCATGTCAGCACCTTTATATCTGTCATCATACTCAATAAAATACAAAATGCATCTCTGACTAAGACACACAATAAAATAAATAACTACACTGAAAGCATGACACATTCCACACATGTATGTAAATAGAGATCCTATGTGTAAAATAGGTGGGCATATGATTTTTGCCAGAGTTGGGGCTTCAATTCAGGCACTGGGAGCAGGCCTGAACTTGTAGTCTTCAAGGATGGTGATCTTCCCCTTCCCCCACAGTGCAACAGAGTTACCCAGACTTGAGTTCAAACCCGAGCTCTGGCAGTAAAATGGGGCGAATTCGGAGCTAGGGTGCTTCCTTCATAATATTTTTTAACAGACTCAGAGCTTGAACTCAAGTCGTGGCAACTCTACTTCAGTTCCAATCATCCTAGGCTGTAGCCTCTGGATCTACAACCCATCATCAGATTCTAGGACCCCAGAGCTTGCAGGAAAAAAAAAAAAGCTGCTAGGGGAAAAAAAAAGTGGCAGGAAGTTCCACCTGGCCCTTTTATGTTCATTTTCCTTTGCATGGTGACCATGCTGGGTCCGAACTCAGCGGCCTGCAGAGTGAAGTTGACCTGGAGTGACTGAAGGTCTGCTGGCTCTCGGGGAAGCCTAAGGGCAACGGGGTATCGGAGACCTCAAGGTCGAATCCAGGTCATTCCCCCTCCATTGAGGGAATGGCGGAAGATCCTGATATACTCGTTTCTGGCACTTGGAAGGGTCGTTGAATTCTCATCTTTGAATGAGTACTTTCTGCAGGATGAACTTAGGAAATTGCCACGGACCAGCTCTGTCGGACAACTGAGGACACCAAGTGGAGATAACTGGAATAGGTGGGGAGATGGCAGACAACTCACACACAAGAGGAGTGAGTGCTGAGTGGGATTTATTGCAGAGGATAACAAGCTTTTATAGCAAAAGTCTCCATGAGAAAGGGCAAAAGGTTACACAATCTTGTTGTAAGGCTTCATTCTTGGGTGATCGGTCACCAGCTGGTCACCTGATCTTGTTTTTTGGATGACGAACTATGACGATAGGCACTTGTTTTTGGCTTTACCTCTATTTTTAAGAAATACAATTGGTTTCAATGTTTATCACCTATTAACCATTAACCAGAGCATATGGGCAAGGGCTGAACAGAAAGGCATGAACTCTAGTACTTCATAGTTACTTTTGTTTAGTTTTGTACTTTATATGATTCAAATCTTTTTTAAGCAATTTTGCTTCTTTGCCATTCTTTAGAGGGTCCCCAATTTGTGGCCCAAATCATGATATTTAGTATACTTAGTTAAATCTGGCCATATATCAAATTTAAGCTCACAGTGTCTTTTCTGTAACCCGTTCACATAATCGTTTACTCTTCTCCATAGAGGCCTTAACTGGCTCATAAGATCTTTCTTATTCCTTCTTTGATAGTAAGTACCAAAGAGGCCTAGATCTAGCAAGTCTCTGAGTAAATGGAAGAGAGTAATAGGAAGTTCTTTCTCCTAAGTAGTTCTCCCAATGATTGCCATCCTTATCATACACAACTGTAAAAGGCTATGGATCTGGGGGAAGTCTCTGGGGTCCTCTAAATAATGGAGGATCCCATCATTTTCCTTTGATAAGCCATTGCCACCTTCCATCTACCGACTTTTTAGGAATCTTATTTAGTTTTTGGTCCACATATCCCTCTACATCTTTCTTATCCACAGGATATCTATATGAGTCTATTGTATATGCTTCAGGATTAAAGGGACGTCTCCAATAGCCATACACTCTTTCTGCTCTAGCCGTGCCTACAGCTTCTTGTAAATTTCTTACAATTCCTTCTGCTGAAGTGACATCATGAAACCCCCAATACTTTTATATTTACTTATGACTTGTCTACTAGCCTCCATAAGAGGGGCTTTCAGGGTAGCACTTAACTCTGGTGAGTTAGTCATATCCTCAGGACACTCATCGGATGTTGGAGTCGTCAACAAAAGAGCCTTGAATAAGGGAACGTAGAACATGAGTAAGTAGAACAAGCAGCAAGAACAGTAAAAGATTAATAGGCGCTCCTATACAGTGAGGAAAAGGAAAACAGGAACACATCTTTCCCAGGGGCTTGGCAGCCTTTCTAGGAGGTAGGCCTCTTTAAAGCCCCATTCTCAGATCTAAAAGCAGGTTTGCCATGCTAAGCAGACTCCACCGGAGTAGGCGTGGCAGGAAATGATAGGCAAGATTCATTGTGTATCGATTATTTTCAATGAAGAGTTGATAAAGCTTGACCATAATCATCACAGTCATGAAATGGAGGCATCTGGAAAGATCCAAGAATCGGTAGTCATGGAGTATATTGGATTCCATCACAGGTCACCATCTCTCCTACTGTATACAAATATGCTGACTACCTTCAGCTTATGAATGGATGAGTATTGTGCTTTCCCTCTCCCACTCCTGGGGCTCGATCTCAGGTCCTGGGAAGAGCTTAGTTCCTTATTAGCTCTCAGCATGGTGTCCTCACCTTGACCCTTTCTCCTATTGGGTTTGCTAAGCTCTAAGTTCCAACCCCAACACTTCCAAAAGAGGAATGCAGATGTGAGAATCCAATATGTCCACTTGTTTTCCTGCCCTGTGAAAATTCTGGGTCTCAGCTAGGATGGAGAAGGCTTAAGCAATGCTATAGACATGGGAATTAGTTCTCATCCCTGCCAGCACAGTTATAACTGTCATAATAATAAAATACAAAATGCATCCCTTACTAAGACATAAATAAAAAGAATAACTACATTGAATGCATGATGCATTACACACATGTATGTAAATAGAGATCCTATGTTTGAATTAGGTGGGCATATGATTTTTGCCAGTGTGGGAGTTTCAATTCAGGCCCTGGAAGCAGACCTGACCTTGTAGTCTTCAAGGAGGGTGAGCTTCCCCTTCACCCACCGTGCTATAGTGTTATCCAGGTCTGAGTTGGAATCCCAGCTGTGGCAGAGAAAATGATGTGAATTCTGAGCTCGGATGTTTATTATTTTTTATTTTATTTTATTTTTTTGCCACCCAAGCGATTTGAACTCAGTTCATGGCAACTCTGCCTCAGCTTCGATCACTTTAGGCTGGTGGGCTGCCATGGGCGCATAGCCGACCCTGTGATCCTAGGCCCTGAAGCCTTGCAGGAGAAAATAAAAACACTCACTGAAAAATAGCCGCAGAATGGATTTTTTTGCATTTTATTCCTTTGCATGGTGACCAATCTGGGCCTGAATGACAAGGCTACAAGTTTACTTCACTTTGCATTGGACAAGGCTAGCGGGCTATTGCGGAAGCCACAGGCCCATATGTTAGCGAAGGCCCTGATATTGAATCCTGGTCCTGACACCTACCAGTGGGGAGACTTCCCAAGAGACTTGTTCCTATGCACGGGAATAACGATGGAATATTTGGAAACTCATGATTGAATAAGTTTCTGCGGGCATCGTCTAATCTAAAATGGGACGCAATGATCCTAGGATGCTGATTGATCTTAATGAATGGGTAATTAAGCATGAAAACAATACTATTCCTTCAATGGCAGCATAATAAATACCTAAGAGTTGGTAGGAATGTAGTTGATGTCATTGAATCTTAAGTAGATGTCTCTGGAATTCTATACAAATATATATTTGTTGGTATACTGCCACCTGCCTATCCATGTATGGCTATTTTGTCCACCCCTGTGGCTCAATCTCAGGGTCTGGGAACTGCCTGGCAGCTTCCTTGGCTAGAGGATGCTGTGTTGAATTGGGTCTGCTAGGTCCTGAGTTCAGATCCCAGCACTGCAAACAACTGGATTGTGGAATAATAAGCCAAGTGTGACACCTGTTTTCCTTTTCTCTGAGAGTCCTGGGTGTCAGACATGATGGAGAACACATCTACAAATTGAGATACTATGTGATGGGATGTCATCAGTATAATAAATGGAATGCATATCTTCACAGTCAATAAACGGTAAATAGTTGAATAAAACAAAAATACAATCAATAACTACAACAAACAGGATATGGACTGAACATCTATAGGTAAATACAAATTCTATCTTTATAATGAATATAAATAGTATGTTTTCCAGGGCTGGGGCTTGAATTCAGGCCTAGGGACCAGGCCCGACTTTCTTGTCTTCAAGCATGGTGAACTTCCACAGTGCTACAGAGTTACTCAGACCCTGAGTTCAAATCCAAAGCCTGGTAGAAAAAAACAGCGTGAATTGCAAGCCAGGGAGCTATTTTTTATTTATTTATTTATTTTGAGAAACAAGGTCTTAAACTCAGGTCATGGCAACTCTGCCTCAGCTTCCATCATCCTACGCTGGGGTGCAGCCACTGGAGCCACAGCAGATACTAGGATCCTAGATCTCCAAACCTTGCAAGTGGGAAAAATATGCACAGAGTAAAAGTGACAGAGGCGGGCGCCGGTGGTTCACAACTGTAATCCAAGCTACACAAGAGGCTGAGATCTGAGGATCGCAGTTCAAAGCCAGCCCTGGCGGGAAAGTCCGTGAGAATCTTATCTCCAGTAAACCACTAGAAACACGGAAGTAGTGCTATGACTCAAGCGGTAGAGTGCTCGCCTTGAGTTGAAGAGCACAGGGACAATACCCATGCCCAGAATTCAAACCCTATGACCGACCAAAAAAAAAAATGTTGCATGATTGCATTTTTACATTTTCTTCCTTTGCACCATGACCATCTGGGTCTGAATGACAGAGATCCAAAGGGTACTTCATCTTGCATTGCTGAAGGCTGGCGGGCTATTGGGGAAGCCATAGTCCTGCAAAGGAACATAGGTCTAGAGTTCGAATCCCAGTCATGCCACTTCCAGATAGTGGAAGATCCTAAGAGACTCATTCCCATCCATCGGAATAAGGATGGAATGTTATGAATGTACAGTTGAATGAGCTAATCGTGAATACTACTCGTATAAAATTAGACATCATAATTTCAGTAGACTGATTTTATTTAATATGAAACATTAAAAGAATACTATTTCTTACAGGGATACAATAATTTCAGGACCTTGATTTACTTAATAGTTTATTAAGGATTAAAACAATAACATTAATTACATGGAGGCATAATAAATACCCAAGAATTGGTAGAAATGTAGTCTATATAACTGAATAATGTATCAACATCTCTGGCACTCTGTAAAGATATATATTTATTAGCATAATACCATCTACATGTCAATCTGTTCTTATTTTGTCAACCCTTGGGGCTCGATCTCAGATGCTGGGAATTGCCTGTAAGCTCAATTTGTCCCGGATGGCGTGCTGACACTCACCCATTCATAAATTTGGCCTTGTAGGCTTTGAGTTCAGACACCAGCACTCCCAAACAATGAATCATGGAGTAAGAAGCTGATGGTGACATGTTTTCTTTTTCTGTGATAGTCCTGGGTGTCAGGTATGAAGTGGAATACATATGTAGACCTATATCCTATGTAATCAATGTAATCAATGTTCTATGTGCCATAATACTCAATAAAATAAATGGCCAATACATGAATAAAACAAAAAATAAAATGAAAAACTACACTGAACGCAATAAAGAGTCAACATATGTATGTAAATATAAATAATGTATATAAAATATACATGAAAAAGATGTTTTCTAGTGCTGGGGATTGATTTCAGGCCTAAGGAACAGACTTGAATTTCTTGACTTCTCAGAGGTGAGCTTCTCCTTCCCACACAGTGCAACAGAGTTACCCAGACCATGAATTCCAATCCCAGTCCTGGCAGAAAAAAATGGCACCTTCATTCTATGTGACACCCAATTCTTAGATATTTCATTATGCCTCCATTTAATGTATATGATTGTTTAAATGCTTCATGAAGTGTTACTTAAAATCGATCAGAGTCCTAGGATATAATTGTGTATAATTTTATCCTAGAATCGTTCAAGAACTGCCCATTCATTCATGACATATATCACATTCCATTGGTATTCATATGGATAGGAATGAGTTTCTTAGGATCTCCTGTCATTTGGAGGTGGCAGGAACAGGATTCAAACTGTGGGCTCCAGCTTCCACCATTCAATCTGCAGGATAGGGAACTCACAGGTCTGTCCAAGAACATCAGCAATGATTAGGCAGGCACCAATGGCTCTCAGCAGTCCTCCTTAATACTTACAAGTCTGTGATAGGAGGATGATGGTCAAAGTCACCCTAGGCAGGAAAGTCCTTGAGACCCCTGTCCAACATCAGTGCCAACAAAGCCAGAAGTAGAGCCGTGTGGCTCCAGAGGTTGAGGGCTAGCCTTGAGCAAAAGCAGCTCACAGACTGTGCCCAGATCCTGAGTTTAAGGTCCAGGACTGGCAACAAACAGACATACAGAACAATCTGTGCAGCCATCCAGCTAAAGCAGGTCACCTTCTTGTCCCCATCTGGATTAGACAGACTTTCCTGGGAAAGCGGCTGCTCTCATCTTGACTCCGCCCATTTTGCCTGCATCACAGTATTCTGGTCACACCCCCATTCTTTTTTTTTTATTTTTATCTTATTTTATTTTATTTTTTTGTGGACACACTGTACAGAGGGGTTACAATTACATGGGCAGGATAATGCATACATTTCTTATCAAGCATTGCAGCCTCCTCCTTTGTTTACCCTTCACATCCCTTCCCAGCCTCCCCCCAACCCCTCCACCTAATCACCCCGCCTTCCCCCCCATCCCACCCCACCCCCTGCACCAACGTTGTAAAGCTCGTTTTCGACATGACAACTTGTACTTCTCATTGTTGCAACAGGTCCACCTGTATCCTTAAACGACTTGCTTTTCCCCATCTCCTCTACAAGTTATACTGACATCAAATATAGTGAAAGCAGGGGTTATACTGTGGGGGAGGGACATACAAAGCAACAAAGAGATAATCTTATAAATGAGTTAGAAACAAATGCATGAAAGAAAAAAATTAAAATACATATCTAAGGGTTCATTTTCCTAACTTCACTTTATCTGACCTTTTCCGCTTGACTCATACATATACTAGATATTGCAAATATAAGGGAAACCATGGGTCCTACGTTTCTTTGGGCCTGGCTTACTTCACTTAATATAATTTTTTCCAAGTCTTTCCATTTCCGAACAAATGGGGCAATGTCATTCTTTCTGATGGAGACATAGAATTCCATTGTGTATCTATACCACATTTTCTTGATCCATTCATCTACTGAGGGGCATCTGGGCTGGTTCCATATCTTAGCTTTGGTAAATAATGCTGCAATAAACATAGTTGTGTTGGTAGCTTTAGTGTGTTCTTGTTTGTAAACATTTGACACCCCCATTCTTTCATGGTTCTTTCTGACCAATGGGATACAAGAATGGCGGCCACACCCACATTCCATGCTGCCCAGGATTCCCTCTGTTGGTTGACACCATTACTAGCAGTTGAGGAAGGTAGAGGTGGCTAAGTGGTGAGCAAGAGACTCCAGGCGACCTTGGAGTAGAGTACGAAATTGACATCCTAATCAGTGAGTGGGAGAATAGAGGATTTCCCAGAGCCTGGGAACATGTCCAGCCCATCTTTCCCATCCCAGCGCTCAGATGTCTGAAGCAGTAAAACTCCATGAGAAAGCTGTGGGCCTGAAACTGCCGCCAGAACACCGGTAGAAGAATCCTCCTGACAGACCTGCCACATTCAAGAAAACAAAGAACATGAAAAAGGGAAGGATCCACAAGACAAACACCACCAGGGAGAGTGATTCAATGGAGGGTCCGGCCAAAGGTGATGCCCACCACGGGCCTCCCGTGCATTTGGACACAGTCACAACCACGAGGTTCCAGAGTGTCAATGGTCCTGATACCACCAAGGATCTGTAGAGGTGCTACCGACACGTGGTGCCCACCCTGGACCCCAGCAAAAGAAGAAACCAGGCACTCTATGCCAAGATCCAACCACTGAAGCAGGAAAAGACTGACCTGCAGGATCAACGGGAGAAAGAGAGGGAGAAGATAGCCTAGGTGCAGGTAGCACCTAAAATGGAGCTAGAGAGCCACAAGGCACCCATACAGAGGTTGGTTTCGGCAGAGAGCAATTTACAATGTGCACTCGCTTGCATGCAGCAGGCGGCTGATGACACAGAAAGGGAGCATGAAGCTCTCACCAGCTGCCTACAGGCCACAGAGCAGTGCGTGGCAGAGCTGGAGATGTCGGCTTCTGTGGTCACTGATCACAGAATGAGACTGAAATGTTCTTTGAACAGCTGCATGATGTGACCCTTCTGCTCAAGTAAAATGCCAGAAGCTTCGATGACCTGGAGCAAGTGAACTCAAAGTTACAGGAGAAGCTGGAAGTGCTCTGGACAACAGGAAGAAAGGAATCTGCAAGGTCCAACAAGCACTGGTGGGGCATGAGTTACTGAAGAGACTACTGGACAACGTGAGCTGACTGGTGAGCACATCCAATCTCGAGAAAGACACCTTCACAGAAGACCTGAGCATTGAGAGGTCCACGTGGAAGGAGGAGGCCCAGCAGCTGACCCAGCGGGTGAACCAACTGACTAAGGAGAGGGAGCGAGGGGCGAGGCAGGTGTTTGGCCTAGAGAACAGGCTGGAGGAACCATGGCCCAGCTCAGGCCAAGTGGCAATTGCAGGCCCAGGCCTACTGCACGCAGATGGAGTTGAAAAACCTGGAGGAATAACTTCACATCCCGGACCAGGAAAACCAGAGTCTCCATCTCCAGAATGTGGAGCAGCAGGAGCAATTGTGGAGACTGGAGGAGAAGGCCAAGGATTGGCAGGAGATCCCTGAGACACCATGATGTGCATATGTGTGTGATGGACAGCTGGAGGAACAGCTGGTCCTGCTGTGGGACACTCTCCAGAGGGTGAGCGGTGAGAAGGAGGAGCTCACCAGCATCCTGGACACAGAGCAGCAGGTGAAGAAACACTAGTGGGAACATCTGGTCCACACAGAGGAGAAGATAGAGGAATGGAAAGAAGTGGCTGAGAAAGAAAGAAAGCCAAGAATCGCAGGACCAGCAGGTGCAGCCCCTGGCCCAGCTGCAGGAGCTCAGAGCCACCTGTGAGTGTCACATCACCTCCAATTAGCGGCTGAGCACCGAGAAGGAGGCCCTGCAGCAGCACCTAGAGAGGCAGACCCAACTCTTGGAGCAGCTGAAGCAAGTGCATGGCCTGACCAACTGGGGAGACCAGGTGGTGTCCCCAAAGTGGCAGGACACTCTCAAGTGCCTGAAAGCAATCAGACCACAGGAAGAGCGGCTGCAGGTCCAGCTGAGTTTCCTGGCTTTCCCTGGGGAAGGTGAAGTTGAAAATCCTGGAGAAGCACAAGGTTAGGAGTCAACTCCCCCACCCCCCACATGACCATTGCAGAGGATGGAGACATTCCCCAAACTGAGAGGGATGTGGATTTGTGAGGACTCTTAGTGGCTGAAATCCACAGGGGGAAACTCCTGCAGCAGGAGTGGCAGGCCCACTGTGGGCAACTGGTTCACCTGGCAGCTCAGTGCCAGAGAAAGCTTGAGCCACAGGCCCTCCATCCCGTGAGCTGGCACCACAGCCTGTGTGGGGATGGGAAGCGGGACACATGGGTGTCCGAGAAGAAAATCTACTTTGTCCATGACCTGCCTGATAAGATGGACTTCCATAGTCCAGCGGGTGATCTTCAACATAGATGCAGCCAGCTGTTGGCACACATCACACTGTTGAGGAGTCCCTCATGGCATGTAAAGAGCAGATGTTCATTCTGGCTGAACTGTGACAGAAGAAACGTGAGCGTGTGTACCAGCTGTCCTAGGAAAAGATGGAGAAGAGGAGAGAGCTGTGGGAGCCACTGTCACTCCTCACAGGGGAAGACATGGACAACGGGCTCCAGATGCCAGCACAGGCTGCGCCTTCTGTCACTGCCACCTCTTTGAATGCCTCCAGGCTCCAGGGCGGGCAAAATGAGGGAGGAGCAGAAAGGTTTTGAAGAATTGCCACTTCAACACAGTGTGGAAACTGCCAGAGGAGAGATCGAGGTTCACAACCCCATAGAGGACTCCCCCACAAAGCACATCCTGCTGCAGCTACCCCACATCCAGATCCACCCACAGCTCATGGGCTCAGGTGAGGAGTGCTCCCTCCCTTTCTTCTTTAGACTGATGCAAATGATGACTATGTGACATAATGACTCTCCAAAGCCTCAGCAGCAACCATAAGTAGGTGGCCAGTGGCCTTTCTCTCAGGCCTCCATCTTCTGGGTCTTGGGAAGGGTTAACTGTGGGTTGGGTAGGGCAAAGTCTGCTGAGAGGTGGTCCATATTCAAGGGACATCTAATGGCCTATTGGTGGCCAGGGAAGAGGCCCATGTTATGCTTATCACAAAGAAAAAATCGTTTTCAAAGGGAAAACAAGCCTCCAATAAAGATTTGTTCTTCCAGTTCTGGGGCTTCAACTCTTTTCCTGGTCACTGTCCCGGAGCTCTTTCTCTCACGGCTAGCACTCTACTACTTGAGCCACAGGGCCCCTTCTTGTTTTCTGATGGTTCATCGATGATAAGAGTCTCACACACTTTCCTGCCCAGGCTGGCTTTGAACCGTGATCCTCCAGATCTCAGCTTCCAGAGTAGCTAGGATGACAGGCATGAGCCATCAGTGCCCAGCATTTGATACCTTTTGAAGGCATCTTGGCGAGTCTGTAAAAGGAGATCCAAAGAGCCTGGATAGACCTTGACCCAATCAAGGAGCTGAGATGGGGGAAGGCTGACCTTCTAGCCATTCTGTTCCCCAAAATTAAATATGCCAGGTGGTGTTGGATGCATCAAACACCTAGGCCAATAGCCACCAGACTCAGTGGGGAAAAAGTAGAGAATACCCAAAGATTGCAGTGTAGAAATCTTTGATTTTGCATGCATGTGGAGTGTGTGTGTGTGTGTGTGTGTGTGTGTGTGTGTGTGTGTGTGTGTGTGTGTGTGTGTGTGTGTGTGTGTGAACTCAGGGCCTAGGCTCTATCCCTGAGTTTTCTTGCTCAAAGCTAGTGCTCTGCCACTTGAGCCACAGCCCCACTTGCTTTTCGATGGTTAATTGTAGGTAAGTCTCAAGGACTTTCCTGTCCAGGGTGGCTTCAAAGCATGATGCGGTCCCCAGGGAGACAAGAGAAAACACAACTCGATAAAATCCCTATGGTGGACAACTCCTGCCTCCTGGTGGCCAGACGTGGAACATATGTCCCTGTGCCATCGTGGGGGACTATTGTCCTCTAGAGTTCAATTTGGGGAATAGACAGGGGCCAACCTGACTTTTGCTCACCCTGAGTGCTGATTCCAGAGCCGATCTGTTCCACCCTAGGCCAAGAGAGCTCCAGGAGGCCTTGCTTCCACGGGCACAAGAAGTGAGAAGTCAGCTCCAGGCCCAGCTAAGAGCCTTTGCCCATGGACACACCAACTTGGCCTTCCTGATCACCATAAGGCCTGGCAAAGAACAACCCAAAAAAAACAAACCAAAATTGGAGCTGTGAATCAAAGTGGTAGAGCTCTAGCATTGAACCAAAGAGCTCAAAGACAGGGGCCCAAGCTTTGAGTTCAAGACCCCCAGCTCACCTTCCCCCATAAAACACACATTAGCTAAATGTGAACTAGTAGGATTTGTGAAGTGTTTCTGAAGAATGATGATACTGAAGAAAGCACTCTAACTCTAATGACAGCTGAACTTGTGACATACAGGTATGTGCTGAGTGTTTCACAGGATGCTGTTTTCTGGTTTCTTCCCACATAGTGTGTTTTTTCTGAGTCTTCATAAACCATGCTGTTGTGCTGAGTCATCCCAAAGGGTGCTATGTTCTGAGTCCTTGAGAAGAGTGGGCTGTGCTGGGTTTTTCAAAGGGTGCTGTGTGCTGAGTCCATTACACAATGTACTTTATGCTGAGTCCTTCAAAAGTGCGGTGTGCTAATTCATCCCAAATGGTGCTATGTGATGATCCCTTGAGAAGGGAGGGACAGATGAGTTTTTCAATGGGTGCTGTGGGCCCAGTCCTTTACACAGGTACTTTTCCTGAGTACTTCAAAGATGGCTATGTACTGAGTTATCCCAATGGGTGCAATGTGCTGCATCCTTGAGAAGAGAGGGATGAGGTGAGTGCTGTGTGCCGACTCCTGTAGACAGTGTGCTCTGTACTGTCTTTCAAATGGTGCTGTGCTGAGTTCTTCCACAAGGGGGTATGTGCTGAGTCCTTCAAAACTGTGCTATGTGCTGAGATTTTCAAAGGGTGCTGTGCACTGAGTGTTTTACCAAGGGTGGTATATACTCAGCCCTTCAAAGGATAGTGTGTATGGAGTCTTAACAGAGGGTGCTATGTGCTGAGTCCTGGGAAAGTGTGCTATGTGCTGAGTTTTTCAAAGTGTGCCATGCACTGAGTCCTATTCACTGCGTACTATGGACTCAATCCTTCAAAGGGTGCTGTGTGCTGTCATCCCAAAGGCTACTATATGCTAAGTCCTTCAAAGGGCACATTGTGCTGAGTCTTTTACTCAGGGTGCTTTGTGCTGTTTTTTGAAGTATGCTGTGTGCTGAGTCAGCCCAAAGGGTGCTATGTTCTGAGTCCTTGAGAGGTAGTTTTCCCCAACAATCTTTCTAAATCTCTCAGTCTCTCTCTCTCTCTCAGTCTCTCTCTCTCTCTCTCAGTCTCTCTCTCTCTCTCTCTCTCTCTCTCTCTCTCTCTCTCTCTCTCTCTCTCTCTCTCTCTCTCTCTCTCTCTCTCTCTCACTGGGTCACTGTGCACATCCTTGATATGTAGAGTGGAGAGGCTTGGAGGAGAGTCTCCTCTAGTGGTGGGGCTGAGGGAGATTTGATCCCCTGAGCAAGTGCTACAATTGGCGGGGAGTGCTGAGCTGAGGTGAGGCTGTAATTCCCATGGCCTGGAAGCCTTAGGGCTCAGTTAGGGCTGCTCTTGTGGGCAAGGGTAGGGGTCGGAGCCAAGGGGAAAAGGGGACTGAGCTGAGGGGAGGAGGAGGCAGGGCCCAGGGGCCGCACTGTGGAGGCAGCAGTGGCCAGGGTCTCGCAGGGGCAGGTGTGCATGCGCAGAGGGTGTGAGGCGGCCTGCGAGAGGAGTGGAGATAGAGAGAGCAGAGAGGAGCGAGTTCAGGCACAAGGGTAAGTGGCTTCACATGCTCTGTTTGTGGATCAATAGAAAAATAGCCAAAACAAGAATAAAGGCAACAAATGTACAGCCAAGAAGAATATAGTTAGAATAAAGGTAGAGGCAATAAAGGTGCAGCCAAGTGTATAGGAAGCCTTGAGCCAACACCCGCTTCCTGCAGGCATGCTTCCATGAGGCTTATGCTTTGTCTGGCATGATCTCTCACGCAGATTCAGCAGGAGGTGTCATGGCATTTCTTCCTATTTTTTTTTTAATTGAAGCTCATGAATGTCTTGGTGCACAGAAGAGACAAATCCAAAGATCATCCTGAAAATGACTCAAAATATAAGAATAACAATTGAGAGAATTGATCTGACAATGGCAATTATAATTATTACATGAATCCAATCCAGAGGATTGAGGGCCTCCAAGTTATGCTTAAATAACTCTGCCAAAGATTGTAAATTTTTTACATCTAAATGAGCTTTACTAATTGATGTAATTTTGTCTTGTAAAGCCTCCATAACATGAGAGATATCTTTATCTCTCCAAACTCCTAACAAATGATTTTTGGTAGCATTCCAATTAAAAGAAAAGTTATATTTTAGAGCAGTAACACCGATATATTTAAAATTAGCATGACATTTAACAGAGTTGTGTTTTTAAATTTTGAACTTCCTGACCTATAGCCAGAACCACTTCCTCCAGAGCATTTATTTTCATTTCTAACTTTTTATCTATAATTTGTTGTTCTGCTAGGTCTAATGAAACATTTTTGCTTAAATCAGTAACAAAATGAGCATTGTTTACTTCATTTACTAAGGCTGCTGTAGAAATCGCTAAAGAGCTAATTATTGTTATTAAAGAACTTATTCCTAAAATCAAGGCCGTAACAAAGCGTTTTGGCTGCAACATAATATCCACAGTTTTCAGCATTCGTAAAGCAGAATTTTTAAACCAAGGGTCATTTTATAGATCTACATGTAACATTACATATGAAGGTCTTTTTAAAATAAAAATTACAGAATATGTTTTATCCAGAGAAGAAGTAAGACAATTAGTAAAAATACAACCCTTACAGCTAATATAATAAGATTTTCCTTGATTAATAATGATTAAATTATCTAGTTTTCCAGCTAAAATTTCCATAGGATAACTCACACATGCTCTTACCCCAATTGCAGTACTCTTAGTTTCTATGGGCTTTTTCAGTAAAATCATGTTTGTTGCTGCAAAAAGTCTGAACAAATCCAGCTGAATGCCAGTTTTATTGTGAAAGGGAGAGTGACTCACCAAAATGGAAGCCACCCACCCTGGAGTGAGCCATCTTTTCAGGGGTTCCCCGGGCGTATCAGGAGCATAGCCATTAAACTTTCATGAATTATGTTTTAAGTAGGCGGCATAATCATAATCGGGGTTAGCAATGGAAAAATCAAAAATACTATCTGGTGCCCCATCAGGTTGTAAAAAAGAGGCCTTTTGAAATCCATGGCAGCTTTCAGAAAAATTGAGGTAGCAATAAATAAGTCCTCCCATTCCATTTTGTTACATTAATGACTCATGAACTATGGGACCCTTACATTAGCAACCCCTTGCCATCTGTGTAGGTGTATTTAGTATCAGGAAAGACTGTGATTTTTAGAAAGCAAAAGAGATCAGGTATGGAAAAACAGCATAAGAGGAGATACATTTATCACACAGAGATTAAGAACTAGCCTAAGAGATTTAGAATACTAAAGGCAATGAACAATAAGCCTGGTTGATAACTAGTTCTTCAATAACCAAAAATGGTTCCCTAGAATGATTTCTGGTATGCATTAGTTACAATCATTTGTTCCTTCCATTTAGAGTTATTCCTTCTCTTGTCCCAACTGATAATTTGCCTCTGCCTTTTTGGTGCCATGACTGACCAAAAAGATTTCCAAATCTCACTTAGACTATCCTTCTCATTGTGATTAACAGTGACCACTCAAAAGCCTGGAATCTTTGAATTTCCAGAAATAATCTTCACCTGACATCTAAGCACATTCCTAGCATTAATTGTTGTGACCTAATGAACAAAACTTTTTTTTCAACACAGTATCCTAATATAGGTAAAGTACATGAATTAGGGAGTATTGTCAGGTATTAGTATGGAAGGAGCAACATATATTCCAAGTATGGATTATTTATTTTGCATTTACTAACTAAATTTTTTTAATGTTTTTTGGGGGTTTTTTGCCAGTCCTATAGTCCTGGGGATTAAACTCAGGGCTAGGGAATTATTCCTGGGCTTTTTCTTTCTCTCATGGCTAGCACTCTACCACTTGAGGCACAGCACCACTTCCAGTGTTTCTTTTTCTGTTTATGTGGTACTGAGGAATTGAACTCAGGTTTTCATGCATGGTAGGCAATCACCGTACCATGAAGCCACATTCCCAGAGTTCTAAATGACTTTCTTAAGATGGTATTATATTTTCATTCCACAACTATGTATCATAATTTTGGCCAGTTGCTAGAAAAGGACATAGAAAACAATACTAAGTCCAATAAGGCTGGATGGACAATAAGGCTGGATGGTCTAGCCAGGGCACAGAGGGGCTTACCTCATGGGGCTGGTTCAACAGGCTGAGTGAGACAGTTCCTGACCCACAGCCCACCTCCAGAATGAGAGGGCCACCTTAGGTTCCAGCCACATGGGGACACTGGGCCACCTCTTCAGCACCCATTCAACCAGTTCCTGTGAAAGAAAGAGAGAGAGAAAAAGAAAGCCAGAATTACAATTAAGCCAGGTGCCAGTGGTTCAGGACTATAATCCTAACTAAGAGGCTGAGATATGATGAACATGGTTCATAGCTAGCCCAGGCGGGAACGTCCATAAGACTCTTATATCCAAAGAACCACCAGAAAACTGGAAGTGGCACTGTGGCTCAAGTGGTAGAGTGCTAGTCTTGAGCTGAGGAGCTCAAAGACAGCACCCAGGCCCAGAGTTCAAGCCCCACGACTGACAAGAAGTGGACTTCCCACCACAAGAAGTGTACTGAATACCACTCATTCTCCTAGGGACCATGGCAGAGAAGTCAGGCTGAGCTTTCTGTCAACTGGAGGTCATGAGTTGGTCACCTATCTTCTCCGTGCCTCATTTTCCCCAGCTACAAAACTGAACACAGTGAAGGATCTCCTTCCTCATGGGAATAGGATAAAGATGAAAGAGAACCATGTTTTGTTTCATAATCCCGTACATGTCACACGACTAATAACAGGCCCCATCTGAGCCCTTTTCCAGTTATCTTCCTGTCATATGCTCCCAGAATTGCCAAGAACCATATCTGACAGCCGCTCCCTCTGTGCCAGGCCCTGCTCCAGAGATCCCCCTATATTGATCCCTTGTTTCCTCACAACTGTCCCAGGAGGAGACTGAGGTACAATGGCATGGCAAATACTCAGGCCTGGAGCAGAGACAGGGGGGCCTTGACCAGGTCAGGGCCACAAGCCTGCCTGTGGTGTGCCATCACCTGAGGACTCCAAGAGGTACCATGGGTCCAAGCAAGCAGTGCTAGGTTTGAAATGCAGTGCTGCGGAATGCTGAAGGGGACCGGGGCGTGGGCAGGTGCGTGGCAGGGCTGAGCAAGGCCTCTCCTCTTACAGCTTGAGTCTTGATGACCACTCAGCCACCTCTACCTTCCTCAACTGTTGGTAGTGGTGTCAACCAACAGAGTAATCCCAGTGCTATCAGGCAGCATGGAATGGGGTGTGAGCACCATTCTTATATCCCATTGGTCAGAAAGAACCATGAAAGAATGGGAGTATGGCCGGAATCCAGTGATGCAGGCAGAATGGGCAGAGTGAAGATGACAGTGGCTCCCCAGCCCCTTTCCCAGGGAACTGTGTCTAATTCAGTTGGGGACAAGAGGGTGACCGGCTTTAGATCGTTGTGTATGTCTGTTTGTTGCCAGTCCTGGACCTTAAACTCAGGATCTGGGCATAGTCTGTAAGCTGCTTTTGCTCGAGACTAGCCCTCAACCTCTGGAGCCACACAGCTCTACTTCTGACTTTGTTGGCATTGAAATTGGACAGGGGTCTCAAGGATTTTCCTGCCTACGGTGACTTTGACCATTGTCCTCCTATCACAGCCTTGTAAGTATGAAGGAGGACTGCTGAGAGCCACTGGTGCCTGCCTAATCATTGGTCTTGCTGATGTTCTGGCACAGACCTGTGAGTTCCCTATCCTGGGGTTGAAGTGGTGGGAGCTGGAGCTCACAGTTGGAATCCTGGTCCTGCCACCTCCAAATGGCAGGGGAACCTAAGAAACTCATTCTTATCCATAAGATTACCAATGGAATGTGATCAATGTCAAGATTGAATGAGTAGTTCTTGAATGATTCTAGGATCAAATTATACACAATTATATCCTAGGACACTGATCAATTTTAGTTAATACTTCATTAAACATTTAAATAATCACATTCATTAAATGGAGGCAGAACGAAATACCTAAGAATTGGACCTCACATAGGTGTAATTTTTTCTGCCAGGATTGGGATTTGAACTCATTGTCTGGATAACTCTGTTGCACTGTGTGGAAGGGGTAGCTTGCCTCCTTGAAGTCAGGAAATTCAAGTCTGTTCCTTAGGCCTGAAATTGATCCCCAGCACTAAAAAACATCCTATTAATGTACATTTTAAATATATGATTTATATTCATATACAAATGTTCACTCCATATTACACTCAGTATAGTTATTCATTTTTGTTTTTCTTGTATTGACCATTTATTTTATTGACTATTATGACACATAGAACATTGATTACATAGGATTATAGGTCTGCATATGTATTTCACTTTATACCTGACACCCAGGACTTTCACAGAAAAGGAAAAAAAATGTGTCACCATCAGCTTCTTACTCCACGATTAATTGTTTGGGAGTGCTGACATCTGAACTCATGGCCTACAAGACCAAATTCATGAATGAGTGAGTGTCAACAAGCCATCCTGGGGAAAATTGAGCTGACAGGCAGTTTGCAGGACCTGAGATCGAGCCCCAGGGGTTGACAAAATATGAACAGATTGTCATGCGGATGACAGTACACTAATAAATATATATGTTTATAGAGTGCCAGAGATGTCTATACATTATTCAGTTATATAGACTCATTCCTACAAATTCTTGGGTATTTATTATGCCTCCATGTAATTAATGTTATTGTTTTCATCCTTAATAAACTATTAATTAAATCAGTGTCCTGAAATTATTGCATTCCTGTAAATAATAGTATTCTTTTAATGTTTCATAAATATTAAATAAAATCAATCAGCTTCCTGAAATCATCTTGTCTAATTTTATAGAAGAATCATTCACGATCAACTCATTCAACCGTGACATTGATAACATTCCTATGGATGGGAATGAGACTCTTAGTATCTCCTGCCATTGGTAGGTGTCAGGACGGGGATTTGAAATCAGGGCCTATGTTGCCACGTAGTCCTATGGCTTCCCCGATAGTCCACCAGCCTTCAGCAATGGAAGGTAAAATACCCTTTGCAACAGTGTCATTTGGACCCAGGAAGGTCACCTCACAAAGGAAGAAAACATAAAAAGGCCATCTTGCCACATTTTTCCTGTGATTTTTTTTTTCCCCTTCAAGGCCTAGGGATCTAGGATCCCAGGATCAGCTGTGGGTCCAGTGGCTGCACTTCAGCCTAGGGTGATCGAAGCTGAAGCAGAGTTGCCACGACCCGAGTTCAAGCCCCACTCTGGGAAAAAATAAAATAAAATAAATTTAGCTCCCTGCCTTGCAATTCCCACCATTTATTCTGCCAGGTTTTGGATTTGAACTCAGGGTCTGGGTAAATCTGCAGTGGATTTGAAGATAAGAACTTCAGGCTTGTTGACTAGGCCTGAATTCAAGCCCCAGCCTTTGAAAACATACTATTTATATAAAGATAGGCTTTGTACTTACCTATAGATGTTCAGTCCATACAAGTTTGGTGTGGTTTTTCCTTGTATTTATTGTTGTATTCATTCATTTACCATTGATTTTACTGTCTATGATGACACCCATTCCGTTTATTACATTAATTCTATCACATAGCATCTAGATTTGTAGACGTGTTCTCCATCATACCTGACACCCAGGACTTTCAGAGAAAAGGAAAACAAGTTTTACACCCAGCTTCTTACTCCATGATCCAATTGTTGGTAGTGCTGGAATCTGAACTCAGACCCTAGCACGACTAATTGGCAAATAGGTCAATATGAACACACCATCCTGTGAGCAACTAAGGAGGAAGGCCATTCCCAGGATATGACATTGATCCCCAGGGTGGGCCACAATAGTTATAAATTCATTGTTTAAACATAGGATCTATATTTACATATATGTGTGGACAGCATCTCGTGTTCGGTCTACTTCTTATCCATGGAGGTATTGTATATTTTACTGCGTATGGTTACAGATATAACAGTGTTTACATGGCTGACAACATATTGCCATGTCTATAGGGTTTCTTATGCATTCTCCATCCTAGTTGAGACCCAGGACATTCGCAAGACAGGAAAATATGTGAATCGATTGGCTTCTCACATCAGGATTCATATTTTGGCTGTGTTGGGGTTTGAACTCAGAGCCTAGCAGGCCCAATTGAGGAAAGGGTCAATGTGAGGACACAGGTCTGTGAGCAATGAAGGAGATAGGCCATTCCCAGGACCTGACATCGAGTGCCAGAGAGGGCCAGATAGTCATAAATTCATAATTTAAACATAGGATCTATATTTACATACATGTGTGGGCAGCATCTTGCATTCAGTGCACTTCTCCTTATTTTGTTCCTAATTCATAGAGGTACTGTGTATTTTATTGCTTATAGGTATAACTGTGCTGACATGGATGACAAGCTGTTCCCATGGTTATAGGGTTGCCTATGAATTCATTCTCCATCCTAGTTGAGACCCAGGACTTTCACAGGAGAGGAAAATATTGCAATGACTGGATTCTGACATCAGGATGAAACTTTTGTCAGTGCTGGGATGTGAATTCAGGTCTGGGTAGCTCTGTTGAATTGTGGTGGAAAGGGAAGCTCACCATCCTTCAAGACTAGAATGTCAGGCCAGGTCCCAGGCCTGATTTGAAGCCCCAGCACTGGACAAAATAATAAGCCCACCTTTTTTAAACATAGGATCTCTCTTTACCTACAGGTGTGTTATGCAACTTGCATTCAGTGTAGTTATTCTTTTTATTTTGTGTCTTATTCATGATTATTGAGTATGATGACAGATATAACTGTGATGATGGATGACAACCTATCCCCATGTCTATAGAGCTGACTATATAGTATTCTCCATCTGCGCTGAGACCCATGACTTTCACAGGACAGGAAAACAGATGGATCAATTGGCTTCTCACATCAGGGTGAAGCTTTTGGCAGTACTGGGATTTGAACTCAAGGCTTAGCAGGCCCAATTGGTGAATGGGACATGGTGAGCACACCAGCCTGTGAGCTACTAAGGAGCTTTGCCGTTCCCAGGACCTGAGATCAAGCCCCAGAAAAAGAAGGAAAAAGCAAGTAACTTCCTTTGGGTTTGATCAATCTATTTCTATCTTGGAAGCTCCTGAGGAGCTAGCAGGACAAGGACCAAAGAAGGACATGGACTAGGAGAGCAGGCTGAGTTCAAGGTTCAAGTGTAGCAGATCCATCTGCCCAGCCACTCACGTGAAGATTGTAATCATCTTGTGTCCTCCAGTGGGCTTCCGAAAGATCACATGTTCAAGAATTCCTGGGTTTCCCTTGGTGATGAGAAGTTACTTACATTCTAAATGTTCTTAGAGTTCTCAAGCTATAAAAGCAGGAAAGAAACATCATTGACCCATCCTGGGTATAAATGAAGTTCTCAGGATCCAAGACCTAGCCCTGCTAGCAGGAAGAACTCCAATGTAACTCTTTATTTGAAGGACAGGAAACAGTTTCAAAAAAACAGGCTAGGTGCAGAGACCTAGGCCTGCAGGATTAGAAGGCAGAATGTATACACTCAACAGGGAAGTGAGCTGCAAAACCACTTCATTCATTCCAGGCACAGCCAGCAATGGGGGAAACCTGAAATATTTGTTAGAGTCATACCAGGGTCAGGCTTTTCTCAGCCTCTTCAAACAATGACTAATTATCCTTCCTCCCTCAGGTGAAGGGAGCCTCAGGCTATCTTTAGGTTACCAATAGAGAACCAGTTTAGTAGGGGAGAGGGGAGGAACAGAGTAGAAAAATACTGCTTTTTGGTCTTAGGGAGTAGGTTCTTGACTCTCTATCTGTCAGATTTAAAGGCCCTTCTACCTCTGCCAGTCCATTCTCCTTCCTTCATTCTCCACATCATTAATGTACATCCCCAGTCCAAAGAGAGGCAGGGCCCTTTCTCTTCTGCCTCCAAGCATGTGAGTTAAAACTTGGTTCTGCCCTCTTGACTCTCGGGCCCTCCACTGCCTGAGAAGTGGGAGAGAGACAGTCTTCCTGCTCTGTGGTTATGTGAAGGTGATGCTGGTTTCCTGGCATACTGCAGAAGGCCTCATGGTAGGGAAGTGTTCCCTTCTTTCCTACTGACATCCAAGACCAGATTCACCTATCATCTGTCTATCTATCTGTCTGTCTGTCTGTCTGTCTGTCTGTCTGTCTGTCTGTCTCTCTCTCTCTCTCTCTGTCTGTCTGTCTGTCTGTCTGTCTGTCTATCTATCTATCTATCTATCTATCTATCTATCTATCTATCTATCTATCTATCTATCTATCTATCTATCTATCTATCTATCTATCTATCTCTCTCTCTGTCTGTCTGTCTGTCTGTCTGTCTATGTGTCTGTCTGTCTGTCTACCTACCTATCTACCTACCTGGTATCTCTTTGGCAGTTCTTGGGCCGAACTCAAGGCCTGGGCACTGTCTCTAGCACTCTGCTACTTGAGTCACAGCACCAATTCTGGCTTTTTCTGTGTATGTGCTACTGAGGAATCAAACCCAGGGCTTCTTGCATGCTGGGCAAACACTCTCTCACTAATCCACATTCCCAGCCCCCTCATCTTTTTCTTAATGGTAGTTTTTACATAAGTATGCTACCATTTTTCGTCCCCAAGTTAATTTTTCTGAATGGCTGTAATAAATATGAACCCTGATCTTCTCTTCCCCTGCCTGATTTGTGACTGTTCCTGTGTTGGCCTCATAATAAAATGTAAATAAAGGCTGCTGAGAGCTTAAGTGTGCATCATATAAGGATGCAGGCATGGAGCCCCGGAAGAGAAAAGTGATGTGGGCTTGAAATGAAGAGAATGCTGCAGTATGCGCAATGAGCATATCTGAAAAATAAATCAGTAAGTAAAAGCAGAAGCATTTCATAGGGTCTGTTTGCACTCAGGGAAGTAATATACACACATAAGTTGGTAGGAGGACACTGATACATAACTTGGCCTTCTCTTTTTGAATTTTTTTGTGGGCATCCCAGGGCTTAAACACAGGGCCCAATGCATTCCTGAGCTGTTTTGCTCAAGGCTGAGGCTCTACCACCGCCACAGCTCCACTTCCAGCCATATGGTTGATAATTGAACATAAGCGCATCCCAGGCTTTACTGCCTGCTCTGGACAGTATCTCCTGCTTGGCTTTATCTCTCAAAGCTGGAGCTCTACCCTCTGGGCCACTGCTCCACTTCTGGTTTTCTGGTGGTTTATTGGAGATAAGAGGCTCACAGACTTTCCTGCTTAGGCTGGCTTTGAATGGTGATCTCCTGAGGAGGATTAAGCGGCTTTCCTTAGGGATTCACTGAGAAGCCGCTCCACACAAACATTTAGTTTAAATCTCAAGAGGTTCTAGAGAAAAACAGAAACAGAAAGATGCTTCTAGTGTGTTCTAGATACTTAAGGGTGTAGACAAAAAAAAACATTCATAATTTTATAGACAAAAGGAGCAATGCAGACAGTATGAAAATCGCTCAAGTTTTCAGTCCTCTCGTCCTGAGACAGTAAATTCACTGCAGCTTAATGCTAAGTGACTGAACTGGCATGGCCTGTGGACATTTGCTCCAAAATCCTGGGACACTCATTTCTCATTTTTGGCTTCAAACCTGTAGCCAGAGGGGAAGATAAGGAGAGAAAATCCTTCTCAGAGAAGGCAGCTATAAAGAACATTGGGTAGTTTACTTATAAATTCAAACCATTGGAAAGACCCTGTTAAGAAGTCAGATGTCCAGAGTAAAAAATGAAGAAGAAAAGAAAGGCAGGTGCCAGTGGCTGCTGACTGTAATTCCAGCTCCTCAGGAGGCTAAGATGTAGAAAACCTTAGTTTGAATCCAGCCAGTGTAGGAAATTTGACACTATTATATCAATGAGATCAGAGAAAAACCCAGAAATGGGGCTGTGAATTTTAATGCACTACCTCTGAGCAAAAGGAGATCAGGGACAATGGCTAGGGTTACTGTCCAACCCCAGGACCTGCCCCCCACCAAAAAAGAAAAAGACAGTGTAGCTCTATGTATTTGTATATGGATGGATGTATCCCTATAGGTGAATCTCCAGAGTAGCTATGATGAATGCACTGAACTAGGAAATTTGTTTTCAATACAATGATTTCATAGCACAGACAGGGCTTTCAAGACATTGCATGTTCCAGGGCTCCCCTCACTGTTCCCAGTGTAGCCTGAGGGTTTCTCTGCATCCCAGGCCTGTTGGAAGAAGTTTCTCATTGTCTGGACAGGCAGACAAAAAGCCTCACTCCTGTACAGCTGTGTAACAAACAACTCCATCTGGGCCAATTAGTGAGGATGAGTGTGGGTAGGCTCTGAAAGTCAGGAAAAAAAGGCCTCTTTGTACCACAAGCTATCTCACTCACCCGTGCTCTGTTTTGACAGGAAGCCTTCATTTATGCCACCACCCTTGGCAGGCCAAGTTTCCTGCACTTATCTTGCCTTTGTGAGACTAAATTCCGGTGTTCAGATACATTGTTCAATATAATTCAGGAGTCCTTCTGGCTGACAACTAGGGCACTGAACCTATTGAAATGTTTAATTGCAGGCAATGATGGGCCTATGATGCCTCTCCTAAGTTTCTGGAACCTTGGGAAATCAAGCACATGTCGGATATCACAACGCTTCTTGTCATCTAGGGCTGGTGAAACTCATCAGGTTTTGAAATATTTGACCTCTCCTAGTTGGGCACTGGGTGGCTAGGTTTTGGGGTTGAACACAGGGACTGAGTGCTGAACATGAGCTCAGTGCAGAAGCCCAGTGCTCTACCATTTGGTGTCACAGCTTCACTTCTGGTCTGTGTATGTGTGTGTGTGTGTGTGTATGTGTGTGTGTGTGTGTGTGTGTGTGTGTGTGTGTGTGTGTGTGTGTGTGTGTGTGTCCATGTGCATTCGTGCATACACCAGTCCTGGAGATTGAACTTAGGACCTAAGCAGTGTACCTAGTTTCTCTTGTACAAGGATATCTCTCTCCCACTTGAGCCACAGAGACACTTCAGGCTTTTTTCTAGTGATGTGGTCCTGAGAAATCATGCCCAGGGTTTCATATATGCAAAGCACTCTACCCCTAAGGCCCGTTCCCAGCCCTCTGCTTCAGGTTGGTTAGTTTGTTTCTGTGTTTTTCTTGTTGTTGTTGTTGTCTGTTGTAGCAGTTAAAGTCTGGACCTGGGTGCTGTCCCTGAGCTCTTCAGCTCAAGTCTTGTGCTCTACCACTTGAGCCACAGCACCACTTCAGGTTTCCTTGTGGTTCGTTGGAGTTAAGTGTCTCAAGGACTTTCCTGCCCAGCCTAGCTTTGAACCATGATCCTCAGATCTCATCTGCCTAAGTAGCTAGGATGACAGGCATGAGCCACAAACACCAAACTTCACTTCAGGTTTCTTAGTGGTCAATGGAGATAATAGTCTCCTGGGACCTTTTGTGTCTGAGATAGTTTGGAACCCAGATCCTCAGATCTCAGCTTCCTGAGATGGCAGGATGACAGACCTCAGCTATAGACCCCTAGGCAGTGGCACTCTGCTGCAAGGGGTTCCTTGGCTCCACGTGGTGGAGGGCTATCCTGAGCCCAGAGGTAAGGGTCAGTGCCTAGGCCCCAAGTTCAATGTACATGACTGAGTAAAAATAGAACAAAACAATTGTCTGCATGAGACAACTCACTAGCCTTCAGTTATACATAATTTTGTCCATGCCATGGGGACACATCTGAGCCACAATATTCTTTTTTTAATCAAACTCCTGTTTTTCTTTATTGTGAAAATACTGTACAGAGGGGTCACAATTACATTGGCAAAGTATTGAACACAATTTTTAGTAAGCATTGTTGCCTCCTCCTTTGTTTCCCCTTCCTATCCCTTCCCCCTCACTCCCCACCCCCCAAGTTGTAAAGTTCGTTTTTAGACATAATGAATTGTACATCTCATTGTGGCAATGGGTCCACCTGTATCCCTATTTAAACAATTTGATTTTTCCCTTCCCCTCCATTAATTATACCAACATCAAATACAGTGAAAACAGGGGTTATACTGTGGGGGAGAGACCTACAAAGCAACAAATAAATCATCTTATTAATATGTTAGAAACAACCACATGAAAGAAAAAAACATTTGAATCCTTATGGTGTGGTTCATTTCGCCTAAGAGCAACATATCTGACATTTTCTGCTTGTCTCAGGCATATACTAGTTATTGCAAATAAGGAAAACCATGGGACCTATGTTTCTTTGGGCCTGTCTTACTTCACTTAATATAATTTTTTCCAAGTCTTTCCATTTCCTAACAAATGTGGCAATGTCATTTTTTCTTATGGAGGCATAGAATGTGATATATATATATATATATATATATATATATATATATATATATATATATATATATCACATTTGTTGTCTGCAAAATCATCTCAGTTGTGGAGATCTTACAAGTACCAGATGAATGAATGTGCCCTATGAAGGACACAGCACGTGACAATCTTTGCATGACTCAACACACAGCACCCAATGCAGGACTCAGCACACTGCAACCTGTAAAGGACTCAGCACATAGCACCCTGTGCAAGACTCAGCACAGAGCACCCTATGAAGGGCTCAGCACATAGCTCTATTCCACAAATTGTCATTAGAATTAGGGTGGTTTCATCAGTATTACCCCTCTTTGAGGAACATTTCACAAACCACACAAGATCACATCTAATGGTTTAGAGGGGTGTTTTTTTTGTGGGGGGTTAACCATGGGGCTTGAACTCAAAGCATGTGGATACTGTTCTAATAACATTTGCTCAGGGCTAGAGCTCTGCCACTAGGAGCCACATTTTAGAGTCTAACAGACTTCCTACCAGGGCTGGGTTTTAAAGCTCCCAAACAGTTAGGATGATGGGGTTAAGCCAGCCATCAGTGTCTGGTTCCATGCAGCTGGGTTGCAGCGGTTTACATATAGCTAAGTCAGGTTAGGTGGCAGCTGTCAGCACCAGACTCCTAGCTTGCTCTGTGCTGATGTATTTGAAGTCCTGTCCTTATATCATTGCAGGTAGAACATTCTACCTTTTTTTGGCGGCAGTCCTGGGTCTTGAGTAAGGGCTTAGAAAATGTCCCTAAGTGTTGGTGCTCCAGGCTAGCATTCAATTGATTGAAAAACAGCAGAACTTCTGGATTTTCTGTTTATGTGGCACTGAGAAATCCAACCCAGGGCTTCTTGCTTACTAGGCGAGCACTCAACCACCAAGCCCCAGGAGTGAACGAGGTATAAATAGGTAGAGCTTCCTGTATATAAGTATTATATACACAAAAAGATAGATGTCTGTATATTATTGAATTATAGATAATATTACTACCAATTATTAGGTTTTAAATTATGTCTCCATTTAATGATGTGTCCCAGTTGAACAATTAATAAAGCATTAATAATTACTCAATATCCTGTTATTATTTATCATAAATGTACACACATCCATACATATAATCATATATTTTATAAATGAGACAAATTAAATTATGCATCGTGTGTTACTACCCATTATTAGGTATTTAATTATGTCTCCATGTAATTTTTATTCTCTTAATGCTCAATAAAATATTAATTAAACTTAATCCAAGTCCTATAATAATTGCGTTGAATTTTATCCCAGAATGATTCACTACTAATTCAATCTGTTTTTCTTCCACCTATGTCATTTCTTACCTTTATGACATCCTATTGCATAGCATATAGATTTGCATACAATTTATACATCCTACCTGTCACCGAGCACTTTCAAAGAAGAGGAAAATGTGTCACACTCGGCTTCTCACTCCATGATTACATTTTTGGCAGTGCTGGTATCTAAACTCAGGGCCTAGAAGGCTCAGTTCATGAATGGGTGCCTGCCAGCACAGCAGCCTCTAGCCAATTCAGCTGCCAGGCAGTTCCCAGGCCCTGAGATCGAGCCCTGTATGTTGACTCCATATTGCACTTAGTGTAGTTATTCATTTTATTTTTTGTTTTATTTTATTTATTTACCATTTATTTTTATTGACTGTTATTACACATAAAACATTTACTACATTTATTACATAAGATATAGATTTGCCTATGTATGAAACTTCACACCTGACACCCAGGACTTTCACAGAAAAGGAAAACATGTGTCACCATAGGCTTCTTACTCCACCATTCAATTTTTCTGAGGGCTGGCATCTGCACTCATAGCCTACATGGCCCAA